>NC_072735.1:93675160-93795156 GCF_026930045.1 Uloborus diversus
CCAATAATAGGCAATTAACGTGAAATTTGGGCCTAAATAGGAATTTAAAAAAAAAGAACTATTTATCGGATTTTTTTCGATTAATAGCCTATGTTACTCCGTGAGAAGGCACCTTTCATACCGTGAAAGAATTTTTCAAATAGGTGCAGTGGTTCCGGAGATTACCTCGAACATATATAAACACACAAAAATCCGCCCTCTCTCTTTATAATATTAGTATAGATATACAGACTCTCAAAAGTGTTCGTACACCAACGAGTTTCAATGAAATAGGCCCCTATCCCATTGGTTAAAATTAATATTTCGGAATAGGTATTTAATTGTAAGATTTAGGCTATTTTTAACAAAACTACATGAAATATTTTAATAAATAAAAACTTAATTTTATAAAAATCAAAAACCAAAAAGTGCCGGAAATTTTATTCCACAAAAGTCTTTGAACACTTTAAAAAATGTCTGTATATTATTGAATAATCTAACTTTTTATTAAGTTACTAGCAGTACCCGCACAGCGATGCCCGTGCTAAAAATTTAATGGAAGTCCGTTGAATAAAAAAAATTTACGCCTCCTCCCCCTCTGATGTGAAATGATCGTTTTTCTTTGTATAAAATGCGTACGCACCTTTTCAAAAAAAAAAAAAAAAAAAAACTATTTAAGTTTCTTTGGAATTTAAAACTTTTCGTCAAATCTTTAAATTAGATATACAGTTGCTTTAAAACTCGATTTAGCGAGTGAAGCGGTTTTTACTGCAATTTTAACTATTTCGCCAAATAAACAAAAAAAAAAAAAAAAAAAGACATCGAATAATATCTTTCAAATGTAAAAATAATTCTGCAGCTCTATTGTTTATCGCCAAACTTGCCCAGCAACCACGCTATCATAATCCATCCGTCTAAAGAAAAACAAAAATATCCCGTGGAACATTCAAAAATCATCGTCAGAAAAAAGAAGAAAATGTCGTACATTTCACTCGGATAAAAACAAATCAAAAGTTTCTTTTCTTTCAAAACAAATCGCCAAAACAATGAATTACATTTACGGTTGCTTCAAAACAATAATCCTAGACTGAACTGCTCGGCGCCTAACGCGCCAAGCGACCACGCTACCGGAACCCAGCCTGTTTGCGAGTGAAGCGGATGTTTTTTCTTTGGCAATAATAAATGTTTCGCCAAATATAATAAAGGCATAAAATCACATTAACAATAGCTTTCAAATCTTTATATATTAAGAGCTGCGTTGCCCGGCTTTGCCCGATCTACCTAGATAACAAAAATTGTGTCAAATGACATATACGTATTAAACAGTTAATTAAAAGAATAACTTAATAACTTAAAGAATATCTTAAATGAAATAAAAAAAAAAACATCATGCAAAATTACCCTTCCAAACAATGACGACAGATATTGAAATACTTTTAAGAAATTAAAATCCCAACAAAACATAAATGTGAACAAGAAGCCAAGTTCGGTTGAAATGAGGTGCGGAAAAGACGGTGTCACCGACAAAAAAAAGTTCAGATCTAAACAGTTACCAAGTTCCATAGCAGTTCCTCATAGAAGTTGGATTTTCCCATGTTCTTCAATTCATTTAGAAAACGATTTTTTACTTGCTTTGATAATGGATTTTGAACTTGCGGCAAGTTTTAGTCATCACTATTTTTTTTTTCAAACTTGCCAAGTTTTAAATCCAATATCAAAGAAAGTAAAAAAATGTTTTCTAAATGAATTGAAGAACATGGGAATATCCAACTTCTATGAAAAACTGCTATGGAACTTGGTAACTGTTTAGATCTGAACTTTTTTTGTCGGTGACACCGTCTTTCACGCACCTCATTTCAACCGAACTTGGCTTCTTTTTCACATTTATGTTTTGTTGGGATATCATTACTTTTCGAAAAGCTAAATCAAAGGTTATGTTCTAATTTAGACAGTTATAAATGCAAAAGTGTATATTACAAATACATGATTTCCTTTTTTTTTCCCCAGCTGTTACGGTGCACTGGTTTGCGGTTTCTTTTTATTAGAAGTTATGAAGATATTTTGATGACTGGGAACTTGGCGCGATCGCCAATTGTTTGCAATAATCATCTGTTTTCCCATTTATCAGCAAGGCTAACGTACATTAGCTCTTGGTCTTTGGCTTCCTCAAATTTTTCGACAATTAGGAAAATTGCTTAGACTCATCTCAAAATCTGCCTGGCGTTTCTTTATTGTTTGAGGGTATTATCATAACGTAGATCGTAAAATATGCGGAATTTACGAAAATATTTCGCAATTGTTGAAATTATTGCAGCCATTTTTGCTCCTCCTGTAAAATTTTGCATTTAATCTAAAAAGAGCATTGCAAAGAGCTTTTGCATTTAATCTAAATCTTGAGATCTAAAGTTTTTATAAAATTTTAAAGCCGTTTTTTTTTTATTTCAAAGGCTTAGCTCTAGATTTGCAATTTTAATTATTTGATGGATCATTTTTCATTTTAACGAAACTTTAAGTATTTGCAACTCCAGCGCTCGAATACGCTACCTTGCGGTGATTTACAAAACTGCCGAAGAAACTAAAACATTGCCACGCTGCGTTCCACGTGTGTCTGTTGACGTAAACATAGGCAGTTTGTTCTGAGTATTTATTCGCAACTCCAACGAACTATAGGGGACACTGCAGTCACTGTCTAATGGCCGACTTAAAAACTAAAACAAACGCATGAGGTAACGAAGAAAATGCTAAAAGTGTTGTGATTTTTGTTCGTATGTATGATATTTTTCGCTTTATTCTTTTTAAATTAATTTTCAAAGTCTTGTGGATATTCTGGCCCACGTAGAAAGAAATGAGAATTCAAGAAGCATTACTAAACGTCAAAGATTAATGCAAACTACGTAGTTCGTAGTTCTAAGCAGCTATTTCCACCATGTTGAATTCGATATTTATCAATTCTTGATAAAACTAAATAAATTGTGGCCTGACAAGAACAACAATTAATGCTAGAAAATTCAATATGACATTACAAATTATTATCGAAAGAAGATGATACTTCTTTGCCTTGCTTGGCTAGCGCCCTTTGCCTTGCTTTTGCACTTGTTGCTGAAGTATTTCTCTCGAATTCCCGAATCGGTTAATTCGGAACTCCAGCGCTCGAATACGCTACCTTGCGGTGATTTATAAAACTGCCGATGAAACTAAAACATTGCCACGTTGCGTTCCACGTGTGTCTGTTGACGTAAACACAGGCAGTTTGTTCTGCGTATTTATTAATGCAATCGATGAGTCTTAGTTTGCTTTCAGCTACAGAAATTAATTCGTCCCTTAGTAGTATTCTCGAGCTTCTCAAAATAATGTTAGTTTTCCTTATTTCCTTCTAAAATATGAGTTGGTTGAAAATGGTGAAAGCGAAAACTGGATTAACAAACTTGGATAACGTTATACAAGGTAAAAAATTTTATTGTTTTGTATGAATTTGTAAGAATATGAGTTTTTTTTAATCTGAAATTAATTTAACTAACCATCTTTTACAGCAGCATTTAGTTGGAATGGACGGTATGCAAAATATTTTCTTAAATATATTATCGTAGAACAAAATGAAAAATGTTTCACAGAGAAAGAATTTACTTTATTCCTTTTATTCTCAGCTGAAAGGTTTCGCCAAATTTGTTTAGGGTTATAGTTTTAGTATTGTGCGAGCAAAGTAGCCTTGGTGAGATTTCGCGTTTTTAGTTAAACCATTTTTAATTTTTATCATGAGTGGAATAAAATGGTAGTAAGATTACAGAATTCGATAAGTAAAAAGAAATAATGATCAATCAACTGAAAAGAAAACTACCACCACATATCCGTAAGAATTCTGTAGATGATTTGCATAACTTGACATAATTAAATCGTAACTCAGAAATTAGAAAAATCGAAACAGAAAAATTTTAAATTAACCGATTCGGGAATTCGAGAGAAATAACTCAGCAACAAGTGCAAAACAATAAGCGCTAGCCAAGCAAGGTAAAGAAGTATCATCTTCTTTCGATAATAATTTGTAATGTCATATTGAATTTTCTAGCATTAATTGTTGTTCTTGTCAGGCCACAATTATTATTTAGTTTTATCAAGAATTGATAAATATCGAATTCAACATCGTGGAAATAGCTGCTTAGAATTACGAACTACGTAGTTTGCATTAATCTTTGACGTTTAGTAATGCTTCTTGAATTCTCATTTCTTTCTACATGGGCCAGAATATCCACAAGACTTTGAAAATTAATTTAAAAAGAATAAAGCGAAAAATATCATACATACGAACAAAAATCACAACACTTTTAGTATTTTCTTCGTTACCACATGCGTTTGTTTTAGTTTTTAAGTCGGCCATTAGACAGTGACTGCAGTGCCCCCTATAGTTCGTTGGAGTTGCGAATTTAAAATTTTTCTGTTTCGATTTTTCTAATTTCTGAGTTACGATTTAAGTATGTCAAGTTATGCAAATCATCTACAGAAATTCTTACGGATATATGGTGGCAGTTTTCTTTTCAGTTTGATTGACCATTATTTCTTTTAACTCATCGAATTCTGTAATCTTACTACCATTTTATTCCACTCATGATAAAAATTAAAAATGGTTTAACTAAAAACGCGAAATCTCACCAAGGCTACTTTGCTCGCACAGTACTGAAACTATAACCCTAAACAAATTTGGCGAAACCTTTCAGCTGAGAATAAAAGGAATAAAGTAAATTCTTTCTCGGTAAAGCATTTTTCATTTTGTTCTACGATAATATATTCAAGAAAATATTTTGCATACTGGCCATTCCAACTAAATGCTACTGTAAAAGATGGTTAGTTAAGTTAATTTAAGATTAAAAAAAACTCATATTCTTACAAATTCATACAAAACAATAAAATTTTTTACCTTGTATAACGTTATCCAAGTTTGTTAATCCAGTTTTCGCTTTCACTATTTTCAATCAACTCATATTTTAGAAGGAAATAAGGAAAACTAACATTATTTTGAGAAGCTCGAGAATACTACTAAGGGACGAATTAATTTCTGTAGCTGAAAGCAAACTAAGACTCATCGATTGCGTTAATAAATACTCAGAACAAACTGCCTGTGTTTACGTCAACAGACACACGTGGAACGCAACGTGGCAATGTTTTAGTTTCATCGGCAGTTTTGTAAATCACCGCAAGGTAGCGTATTCGAGCGCTGGAGTTCCGAATTAACGCAATTGATGTGTCTTAGTTTGCTTTCAGCTACAGAAATTAATTCGTCCCTTAGTAGTATTCTCGAGCTTCTCAAAATAATGTTCGTTTTCTTTATTTCCTTCTAAAATATGTGTTGATAGGTGAAAGCGAAAACTCTGGATTAACAAACTTGGATAACGTTATACAAAGTAAAAAAAAATTATTGTTTTGTATGAATTTGTAAGAATATGAGTTTTTTTTATCTTAAATTAATTTAACTAACTTTATTTTACAGCAGCATTTAGTTGGAATGGACAGTATGCAAAATATTTTCTTGAATATATTATCGTAGAACAAAATGAAAAATGTTTAACCAAGAAAGAATTTACTTTATTCCTTTTATTCTCAGCTGAAAGGTTTCGCCAAATTTGTTTAGGGTTATAGTTTTAGTATTGTGCGAGCAAAGTAGCCTTGGCGAGGTTTCGCGTTTTTAGTTAAACCATTTTTAATTTTTATCATGAGTGGAATAAAATGGTAGTAAGATTACAGAATTCGATAAGTAAAAAGAAATAATGATCAATCAAACTGAAAAGAAAACTACCACCATATATCCGTAAGAATTTCGTAGATGATTTGCATAACATGACATAATTAAATCGTGACTCAGAAATAAGAAACATCGAAACAGAAAAATTTTAAATTAACTGATTCGGGAATTCGAGAGAAATAACTCAGCTACAAAATGCAAAACAATAAGCGCTAGCCAAAGCAAAGTATCATCTTCTTTTGGTAATAATTTGTAATGTCATATTAAATTTTCTAGCATTAATTGTTATTCTTGTCAGGCCACAATTATTATTTAGTTTTATCAAGAATTGATAAATATCGAATTCAACATCGTGAAAATGGCTGCTTAGAACTACAAACTACATAGTTTGCATTAATGTTTGACGTTTAGTAATGCTTCTTGAATTCTCATTTCTTTCTACGTGGGTCAGAATATCAACAAGACTTTGAAAATTAATTTAAAAAGAATAAAGCGAAAAAATCATGCATACGAACAAAATTTACTAGGCTTATTAGCATTTTCTTCGTTACCACGTGCGTTTGTTTCAGTTTTTAAGTCGGCCATTAGACAGTGACTGCAGTGCCCCCTATAGTTCGTTGGAGTTGCGAATTGTTACAAGCCCCATTTTGGTTAGAAATTAAATTGTTAATTTAAAACTTCAACAAACCTGGTTTTGGCAACGTTTGTTTTGATTTATTTGGCGAAATATTTTGCAATTGCGCGGCGAAGTGATTACGCCGTGATGCTCATTAAAATATAGCGTAGTTTTTTGCTATTTCCATCTAGTTTTTTGACTTTTTAGATTTTTCCCTTTACATATGCATGAAAATCTATCTTTACGCCAAATTTCAAGTATGTGAGACACTTGGAAGTTCGTAAACATTTTGATGAGTTAGTGAGTGAGTGAATGAGTGAGTCAGTGTAAAAAATGACACTTTTCAGATAGTAATAATTCCATAACTATATGAGGTACATTCATGAAATTTAGGATTATAGGTCTGCTAGGCAGCTCTAATAGACATACAAAATTTCAAGCATGTAGATTTAATAGTTTTTGAGAAATGAGGGAGTCAAAAGTAGCTTGAAATGATTCGTGTAAGATACACACTGGCAGATGTGTCGTCTGATTTCCGAACTTGGCTGACACACTGCCGTGTATCTAAATGCGAAGGATGGATTTTAAAAGCGTAACCATGGAAACATGAAATAAAATAAGTTTAAGAAATCAGATGCAAAGGATTCAAAAAGCGTAACCATGGAAATGCGAAAATAAAATGGTTGACAACCTGAATCAAAATGACATATTTCGAAATTGATTTAAAAACGCTTGTAACTTTTCTCCTTTGAAGATAGAGGCTAATTTTTTGGACCAAAGGTCGAGAGAGATCTGGAGTAAAAAATCTCGCTTTTTCCAATGCTGTCAAAAAGAAAACTGTGGGACAATTCCTTCACTTTTTATTGATAGATTTAATGAAGAAAGTATTGCTTAAATTTCAGCTAAGCCTAAAAAAGTTCGAGCTAAAAACGCAAATTACTCCCGCCGTAATTAGAGCATTGAAATAAATTGTTTAGAACGCAGAAAATTCTGCCCTTTTTAACGATATATAATATTAATATGTGCAAGTAATTGTTCACTCCTTTAATAGCCGATAATAGGCAATTTACGAGAAATTTGGGCCAAATTTGAATAAAAAAAGAACTATTTATCGGATTTTTTTTTCGAATTATATCCTACTAGCTGCGTTGCCCGGCTTTGCCCGGTCTATTTTGAAAACAAAAATTGTGTCAAGTGACCTATATTCAACAATCAGGCATAAATAAAAGAAAAAAAAAATCATCATGCAAAGTTTTCTCTTCAAACAATGACGACAGATATTAAAATACTTTTTAGAAATTAAAATAAAATCAGAAAGATGGATTTACAAAGCGTAACCAAGGAAACACAAAATAAAATCAGTTTCAGAATTGAAAATGAGAAAGATGGAAATAATGGATTCAAAAAGCCTTACCGTGGAAACGCAAAATAAAATGGTTAAAAACTTGAATAGAGAACAGATTTTTGAACTTCATTTAATTCGCTTGTAACTTTTTTTTTAAATGGAGATAGAGGGTTAAACTTTCGACCAGAGGTCGAGTTAGATCTGGAGTAAAAAAGGTAGCTCTTTTCAATGGTGTCAAAACGAAAGCTGTAGGACAATTCCTTCACTTTTCATTGCTAAATTTAATGTAGCGCCTAAATTTCAGCTAAACCTAAACAAATTCGAGCCGGAAACGTAAATAACTCCCTCCGCAATTAAGTTAGAGCGTTGGCGCAAATTGCGTAGAACGCGGAAAATTCTTCCCTTTCCAACGATATATAATATTACTAATTGCGAGTAATTTTTCACCCCCATATTCGGGAATTTATGTGAAAATTGGGCCTAAATTGGAATAAAAAAAGAACTATTCATTGAATTGTTTTCGAACTTGTCTGCAAACCTTCTCAGGACTTAAAGGAACAAATTGTGAAAATTTCAGCGAAATCGGCCGGGTAGTTTTTGAGTTTTGCGAGTTCAAACAAACGGACGCTTTTTGAACACTTCATTTTATACTATGTAGAGATTATTTAGTAGAATATCATTCAACATCCACAACAACATTTTAACGTCTGTGAATCGATTTCAATGTTTTTTTTTTCTTTTTTTGTGAAATTTCTGGGTAAGTGTTCAACCACACTTCGGGTCTTACTGTTTCTAGCTCTATTTTCGTTTCAAAGCCGTATTTTCGTAATTTAGCCTCCAGATATTTCAAAAAAAGATTCATCACTGAATGTAATACTTTTCCAACCTTGTTGCCCCTGTTTGAGCTTGTCTTTACTCCAGAAGAGTCGTGCACGTTTTTACTTCATGTTTATTTTTGGTTTTACTTCGTAGATCCGCAATTAAAACTGCAGTTTATGCAACCGCCCAAGTGTAGTTAGCGTGAATAAGATAACTATACATTCCGTCCAACACTTATGGACGTAAGAAGCTTTTTTCATCGATTATTATGGCAAATTACTTTAATTTGGGTTCATCTCTGCCAGGTGTTGCAATTTTTCTACCTCGTTTACTTCGGTTACTTTTTAGTTGGTCAGTCTTTCTATATTCCTTTAAAATCTTACATACCAGATATTGTAAAACGTTCTTTTGAATTGAGTTGGATAGTTTTTTTCCTAACTTTAAGAAATGATACAATATGTAACTTCGTTTTTTTCCTATTTATCACCATGACGACCCATTTTGAGCAATGAAAGGCTTTTAAAAGAGCGTGAAATTATCCGGGCGCCAAGCTCCATACTTGTGACAAACTCTAGAGTAACAGGTATGCAAATATTTTCGCTTCTTTTTAAAATTCACATTGAATGAAAAGATTATTGTAATTTTTGACCCATATAAAAAAAAAAACTATATATTTTTCCAGTGTTAATGATCCATAATTTTTTAAAATAATATCTGAAAAGTTGTCTAAATTGATTTACCCACTCATGAATAACGAGTTTTAGTCTTTTTAATTTGCATGCGCTCATTTTTCCCGACTGAGGGGAGGGACAAGTTTTATTCAAACAGTTCTGGTATTCTATTATTTTGAATTTGGGTTGGTTGTGTGCGTGTTTATATGTATATATATATATATATGTATAGAAATTAAGTTTTATACATTAATTGATATATGTTTCGTATTTGTGACAATTAGTTTTGTAGCATTTAATTTGAAAAAAAAAAAAGCAACTGAAAACAATTATTATGCTTATTCAAAAATAAATAATATATTTTGCCGCCTTCTTCGTCAAACATTTCGCGGGGTGGTCATGGTTCGATTTGAAATGAGGTAGAGATGTAGCGTAGCGATATAGTACACTTCGGAGATTTTTCCTTTCATTTTGCCAGACATTCAAAGCATTCTATTTTATCGAAATGCGTTCCCATAACTACCAACAAATAAAGTAATTGGCGAGGTCTCGAGCTGGCTTTCAAAGGTATCCAAAAACGGTCATAGAACTCATAACTCATTGTTCGATTTATCTCTTATACGGGAACGGTTTTGGCAGCCATTAAATTCACTTATTTTCTCTTTTTGGCGACATATTTGGGCCACGGTCAATCCTTCCCGCCGATTCAAGAACATGCTGCGATTGACCGAGATTCGGGGAACAGAAGAGCTGTTTTTCGGAATGCTGTGATAGCGGTCGTTGCTCTTGGCAACCGAGGGAGCCGGCTCCCGCTCGTCACGTGACCTTCCGCAGGTGTTTTCATCGCGACCCGAGAGTGGAAGCTCGAGACTGCGTTTTAGGAGAAAGCGTAATAAAATTCACTCGGTGTTAAATTTTTTTTTCAACCCTGTACTTTAAATTATTGCAGTTACCCTTGAAGGACTATGGGACCCATCAACCCGTCATGGGGGGGGGGGGGGGCAGGGGTCGGGTTACAGCTTTGAAAAACTTCTTTTTACACATAAGTGAGCGTGGTTTTGGTTGTTTTCCGATAAAATTTGCATTATTTGCCCTCTGCCTCCCCGCCTTCCTCCCAGGAAATATTCGAAATGTCAGGCCTAGGTTACCTTCTGTCACCTAACTTATTTTTATCAGTTTTCGAATACTAATACGTTTCTAATTGCTTAGTGTTTTTGAGATATCATAATTTTTAAATCAGTAAAAAATACGTAAAATAAATAAGTAAATAAAATAGAGTAAAATAAATAATAAGAGGCTGTTCACAAATGATGTCACACTTCGAAGGGGAATTGTGGTTCATGTGATAGTGAGTAAGAGGAAAGTGTAACAAGAAGGGTCAAATCACGCATTTTTACAAATGAGAATATACTTGTGAAAAATGGCATGACATGGAACAAGGAGAGGGGTGGAAGACTGGTAAAGTGTGACTCTTCGTGAGTACCGTAAAGTGGGGATACTTGAACCCATGAGAAAAAAGTATTTAAAATCCGTCCTGGTCCCATAATTCAATGTATAGACTTAAAAAACTTTCTCCATGACAGGTAGCAGTACTAGGTAGAGACTGGAGTCTGAAACAAAGTTTCTGCTATTACCACCTTTTCCTGATTGAGGTTATGATTGCAAGTTGTCTAAACAGTTGTTTTTTGTGTGTCTGCAAACTTTCACATGTAAGTTCATGGAAACATCTGATGTCATCAAGGTCAAGATAGTTTTATGTTTGCATTCTATTTCTTAATCAAATAATAGTGTTTTAAGGTTATAGCTATATAATTAACGCAGTAACTAATATAAGTTAGTAAAAGTGCATTGGTTGCCTTAAAATGGGGCTACTTGAACCCAGCGTTCAAACAGCCCCAAACCACATTTCATCATTAAATTATGTTAAGTAAGGTTTGTAATCTTTTAAAATAAAGAAATTAGTTAATATTTATACCCGTGCAGATCTGGGGATAGAAAGGGTCCGAAAGTAAAAGAAAACCCCTTGAAGTTGGAAATGATGTGGATTATTAAGAGGAAAAATTACAATTGTGTCCAGATTCAATTAATTCCTGAGGAATGTCTTAAAGAGTGGCATCAGCCATTTTGACTTAAGTATATCAACTCTAAAAAGGAAATTAAAAGATCGTTCACAAAACCAAGGCTTCACTTGATACGCGTCTTATCAGGCTCAGTCATTTCAATAAATGTTGTAGTATGAAACCAATCAATCAAACAAAAAACCTGGTCAGACTCCAGTGACATCTGGTGGATTTTGTAGCAACTTTTAACTATATAAACAACAGATAAGATTATTCTTAAAGAGAATAGTTATTCAAAATTGAGCTCAAAAGTATTTGAGTTAATTTAAATGCGGTTTTTATCTTCCTGAGGAAAAGTGTTCGAAAAGATATTTTAGGCAAAAAGTGAAAAAAATATGAAACTTTGATTTCAAGAAAAATTAAGTTTGGAAACAAAATCAGATGAATATAAGCTGAGGAAGACAAATCAATGTAAATTCCGTGTATGAAAAAATGTTGTGATATTAATTATTCCAACTTTTCGCAATAAGCATTTTCAAAATTATTTGAGTAATGTAACTGCAAACCTTCAATAAATATAAGTAGGAGTTGGCATTTATTGCAATTTATACATTGAATAACAATTTGAAACGAGCTTAAAAAGAAGTTTTCTGTTCGAAAACGTATGTGAATAAATATTTTGGAAATACTGTTATTTTTTCTTTTTTTTTGGGGGGGGGGGGGGGGATCAGGGGTTAATTTCTGCTTCCAATTAATAAAAAACAAACATTTTAAATTTGACTCTGAATGAAATAATGCGTAATATTATATAATCAAACATTACATCTTATGGGCGAAACCATACTGTCTATTAAACGTATGAACAATGCTTAATAACTTGTATTAAGAAAAAGTATTTTTTTGGTTTTATTATGCAAAAATTAATTACATATGCTTCATCAAGCACAACTGATGTATATATATATATTTATCAGTTAAAATAAAAAAAATGAAAGTAGCGATTATTACTCATAGTTATTACTAACCCGAGGCAACGCCGGACATTTTTGTTAGTTGATAAATATATTTATGGAAACATTCAAAGAGCTTTTAGTATTTTTTTTCTTATACTTTAAAGTTTAATTCAAAATTAGTTATTTATCAAAAACATATTCTGAAAATGGTGAATAGCTCAATTTGATATCTTTAGTTTTTTTACAATAAGAACTATTAAAATGCACAAAAAATGCATAGAGATACAATTTTTCTAAGGAAAAGTAAGTAGAAAACATATCAAATAAAAATTTTGCCATAAAACTGATCGTAGTATCGATCATTATAAATTACAATTTATATCATAAAGGAGTACGTTGTATGTTAAAAAACAAGACATTTAAATCATTTAAAAGTACATTGAAACAATAATGAATTCACCCGGAAAAACATGCCAATAAAAATTTCAAAAAAGGAAAACATGCAGCTTTTCATTCAAAATTTTTTATAAACCTATACATTCCAGCCTTTAAAAAATAATAATAAAAATTCCTTCTTTTAGTTTTTTCTTGAACAAAACTTTTGCTTGTTGAAAAAATAAATAAATAAAAATAATAATAACAGTTAAAAAATAAAAACAAGCCTGTTAAAAAGGTAAACGGTGTTCCAATGTTTACGCATTGTGAGGAAATTTAAAGGGGAGAAACTTCGCCACATAAATACATTATTGCACAAAAAAGCATGAAAAGTTCCACAAATTTTTAAATTATTTGTTAAAGATCAAATTAAAAAAAAAAGCCATTAAGTAGCTTAAAAAGTTACATTAAAATGAAAAAAAAAAAAATGGAAAATTAAATTAAGCTATTTCGTAATCCGCCAAATCAAAACTAAACAGTATTAGGAAGCAACCATGTTACTGTATGCAGCCAAGGATCAATTAAAGTGTAAAATAATTCGCCAGATAAATGTATTAATTAATTAAAAAATAATAAAAGTTCCATCAATGTATCAAAAGAACAAACATTGGCGACAGCAATTTTAGCAATAGAAAAAGTATTCGCCAATTTCACATGTTCCGCGACTCGATAATTCCCCCATGATTTTAATGTGAATATTAAATGGCAAGAAATATAATGCTGTCAAATTTTGTGACGCCAAAGAATTACGTATATGTGCGTCCACGATGCATTTCAACTCTTGGCGATTATTTTTTATTTTATTTGTTGTCCCCGTATTCGGTTTTTTGGTTTCAATAAAATGAAGCTTTTTTTGTTGTCAAATATAGTTTGTTCAGCGGATTTTTTTTATATTTTACTGAAACTTTTAGTGTTGTTTCGTGGGTGGTTTCATTTACTGAGAGGATTATTGAAACTGTTGATAAATATATATAGGTAATAAAATTATATGTAATAAAGCTTCAAATGCTTTCGATTATCGAATTTATTTATTTTTCGAAGTAGTATGTTATTTTGTTTTTTTCGCGGATTTTTAATCAAAACAAAGTAAAATAATTCGCCAAATAAAAAACGAGATGTTAAAATAATATGAGAAATCTCGTTAAAATATTTCGCTAAATCAATTTCATGTCTCCATTATTATGTGACATAATCAGCAGAATAAATTAACCTTGTCATGAGTAAAAATTGAAAGTGTGTAAATTTTGTAAAATTAGAAAAAAAAGAGCAAACATACGACAATTTTTGCCTTATTTTTTAATTTTCGCCGACGATGATGTAAGTGCAATTTTTCAGTTTTCGCCAAATAAAGGTAAAGAGAAAATTCATCAAGCTGAGCGACGTACCTGTTGCTAAATAATATCAAAAGAGCAAATATGTATTACAGTCTCACCAATATTGTGAAAATAAAACAATTATTGTCGAAATCTTGACGATTGCGCCATTAAATACCACCTTTAAATATGCAGTAAAATACTATATAATTTATAAACAACAAGGTTTCCTTCTCAGACTTTTTTTTTTTTTTTAATTTAGAGGAAGAGTAATGTTCGAACCCTTCTCGATATTAACTCACTTTAAATGTCTCAAAAAATGTATACGTAATCTCTGGCTGCGACTTACTAAAAGTGAGACCAAGGCTCAAAATGCTTTGGAGTTCTCTGTGCTTCAGGGATGCATTTTACCAGAAGTGAACGCCAGTGAGAAATAGTTGAACACTGAGTTGGGACCAGCTTTACCTGAAAAGGGAATTTATTTTCCTTGAAAAACAGACCAGGTACGCCGTTCCGGCATCAATTCACCTGTACTAAATAGAATCGGTTAACCATCAATGAAATTTTACGTTAAAGATTGAAAAAACATCACTTTTTACAGCAGAAATAAAACGTTAACTAATGTAAACAAATGATTTCCCCCGGTTATACTACAGCGCCATCTTACGGGCAAGGCGGCGCCTTTGATCTTTTGAGAAATGACTGAGCCTGATAAGACAAGCATCGAGTGAAGCCTTGATAAAACAAGCCTGGGCATCCTGTTGTATTTAGTAGCTAGGAAGAGCAGGTATTAAATAATATCGGAGAAAAAAAATACACCCAAGCCACTAACTAGAGGGGTTTTCAGTATTTTTAATGTTTAAATAATGAGCATTTCAATTGGTTTTAGCTGTAGTTCGATTATGTTTCTATTTGAGAAATTATGTTTGCCTAAAAATATGTTTTTATGTATACGCTGATTTTAAATTAATTTATATGATAATTTGCAATTTAAACAAATAGTTTGCTCACTAGAATGTACGTTTTGAGCTTATTTTTCAAAATCATTGGTTCTTCTTGATACCATCACCTGTTTTACAGCTTTTTCTAATGGATTTGCTGAGTGGGACCAAGTAGTTTTAGCGCGGGCTACTTAAACCAAATTTTTATTAAAAAAAAATAAAAAAAAAACATATAAAGAGTTAAAATTGCTGTTCAAAAACGGCTTTAGGTGGTAGCAGAACATCTGAAAAGTGGTAAAAACAAGGTTATCAGTTCAAATTATAGGTTTAACGAAGCATTCAGTGTAAATTCGCAAAAAGTAGAAAATTTCGGGTTCAAGTAGCCCCACTTTACGGTACCGGCGGGGGGCAAAAATGCTGGAAAAAAAGGGGGTGGGCAACATCATTTATTGACAAGCCCTAATAGATTATCGTCACTTTAAAAAAATGCATGGTAATTCTATTTTGAAAACATTACAAATGAAAGACGTTTGCATCCATACTGTCATGCTTCCACTTTTATTCAAGACTCTAGCTGAATTGCCCAGTGTTGCACGATCTACCTCGAAAGAATTTTGCAACACTCTAAGAAGTGCTGAAGACGTAAGCCACAGACTGCAAAGAGGCACGGACTACTTCTGAATAAAAAAAGGATAGAACGAATGTAGCAATGTTATCTTTTTCAATGGTAGGGAACATGGAGCGGACAGGAAGAATTACATTCTGTGTATTCAACGCTTTACTTATCACAGACGATGACATACGATGTATCTTTATAGAGATTCCGACGACAGGTTAAGAAATATTTCTCGAGTTTTGGATGAGTGGGATGCATTTCCTCCCTTTCCTTTGAAGATAAATGTCGCTTTCAAAAAGTGAAAATTCTTTCACACATTCGAAGGACATGACTACAATCTTTCTCCATTTATTTCTAGAGGATGATATAGTGCTTCAAGCAGGAGCGTGCTCAGAAATTTTGTGGCCCGTCACAAATGAGGCGGTGAGAAGCAAAGGGATGTAAGTGGCAAAATTAAAAATTTAGAGACAAACAAGTACACATGGTAGGTGAACCTCTCCTCTGTTTTGGGGCAAGAGATGGTACTGGTAGCCCTGATAGTTGCTGCTATACAGCATGATTTAGAAAAAAAAAATTCAATGAAAACCTACCTAGGATGATATCTTTTAACACTTTTTACTCAAAACTTGAAAATGTCCACTTACATCCCTTTACTTCTCACTGCCTCAAATGACGTTTACGAGCCCTCTCAATATTGTTTACTTTACACCCTAATCCCTACATATGTTTCACTCCTATTTTAAAAATCTCAGGCCCCTTTCAGGCTTGGGCCCGGGTCAACATGTGTCCCTTCTCTCTCCCCCTCACCCCCTGTGCACGCTCCTAGCTTCAAGCACTGGATCCGATATTTCATTATTGTTTTAACCAACCAAACGGGTTTCGCAGGAGTCATTTTTTTCTGGGGCATAAATTATGAATAGTCTTCAATATGTTTAGTCTTCTGCAATATTAATTTTAGAAGAACGTAAGTTACGCCCGAAAATCATCAAATAAGCATCAAACCTAAAAATGTGTGCTCTGTGCTCCGAAAAAATGTTGTTATTTGGTAAATTTTGTATGACGATTCTGTAAATTCTGAGATATAATTGCAACACTGCAATTTCTAAATATCCGAATGTCCCTTTTAATTAGATGTACGTATGTGTATTTTATCGCATATCGTGTATTTTTTTACATTATGTCCGTATTTTATCATTCGGCAAAATTTGGAATTCCTTTCGGAAAAATTGAGAATCACCCCTCTTCTAAAATTTAAGTTCGGGGCATCACTGTTGTGCGTTAATTTTATATTGGGGAAAGAGAGAGCCATGGTCAAAGTAAGTCGAAGCATGACCATGAACTCACAACGATGTTTCATTGCAAGAAACATTTGTTCACATTTTCAGTATGAAAATCTTATATAATTAAAAACTGAGCGTATGTACCGATGTTTGTATGTATCTATGTGTAAGTTACTTCTCCCGAACGATAGTGAACTGATCATCAAACCAGGTATCGATGGATTCGTAATCTTCCCGTCTTTATGTTTGGCTATTTAATATAATCCGCCGATAATAATTAGCGGAGATATCAATTAAAAGCTATTAATTATAACATTTAGATTTCGACATAAAATCCTTATTTTTCAAAGGCTTTCCTCCATTCAAATTATTATTCAGTGCTTCATCTCAACTTTCCGCAACAATACTTTTATTAAAATTTATAGCAGTGGAGAAAATCATTGAGACGAAAGATGTGATGCCATTTTTTTTCTCGAATATGAACAAGTAAAATTCTTTTTGTTTTAATGTTTTCCTGTAATCGGGGGATTGGAAATGTTTACTTTTGGTTATTTTCCCACAATCTGCCGCAAAATTTTACTGATTTTTTTTTTTTTTGTTCAGACCTGTGTGTTGAACACTCAGCATCACTTGGCATAACTTTTATTTTCGAGGTAGACCGAGCAAAGTCGGGCGACGCAGCTAGTTATGACTTTAACGAGCGTTGAGATGTTCGCTAGTTAGTTCTAGCGCTTGAATAAGTTACCTTGTGTAGATTTAAAAATTAGCCAAAGAAGTAAAGCATTTCAATTTTTCTCAGACAATGCAGACGTCTCATTGGAAAGGTGTAAGTGAGTGGATATTTGTTTTACCTCTTTCAGCAGCCATTGGCCAGACTTCAGCAGCCACTGCAGTACTTCCTATAGTTTAATTGCATTGCGAATTCAAACAAACGTATGGCGAATTTTTTTTTTATGTATTAATTGATGATTAAAATCAAGGGAAACCTCAAAAACTTAAATTTTCAGAGTTTACTAATTTTAAAAGTCCGTTATCCACGGTTCTAAGTTTGCTTAAGGTCGACCCAGCAAGAATAATAAAAGCATTAAAAATAAGTGTTTGATGCAGTAGCATAGCCAGAAATTCCTTTTGGTAGGGGTTTTTGGTCATTTATCCTTATATGCGTGTTTGAGTAACCTATTCTGAAATTGAATAATTTTCCGAAAAAATGCTCACAACGAGAATGGATCACTAACAACTGCACCAAGTCCAAAATTTTATTTTATTTCGGGCTTTGCACATTTAAATCTGATCAATTAGCTATCTGGCGACGCAGTATTGATCCCAGAGAATTGGAAAATGGGCGAATACCACCGAATTTATATTTAAGCCAAGAAAATTGCAGAAATAAAAATCAGTGTGGAGAGAAAAAAAAACTAAGAACTACAGAAAACTAAAAACAGTATGATTGATCAGTAACTATTTGTGTGATCGAAAAATTATTTTTAGAGCTAACAAGTGACAATTATTAGAAACTAAATTAAAAGGTTTACTCAGTTCATTTATATGTTGTATACGTAGAGGTTAAAGCACCCTTTTATGGACTTAATTACTTATTATCAAGCGCCCTTTTATGAACTAAAATCAAAAGTTTCTACATGGGTACATCTTCATGGTACCATCCTCAACGCGTCGGGTTGAACCCTGTATTGTACCACATTCGGCCTGAGGGAGACAAATTTCTGATCACTGACCTAAAGTACAGTTGCGTTTTCACGAAAAGAAAAAAAAAAAAAGAAAAAAAAAACAGGCTAGTCAAGGAGAGTTGAGGAATATTCATCCTTTTTCAAAGAATGGATATGACTTTAAATAGAACAAACGTATTATTTCATGATTAGAAAAACCGAAAGCAGAATTGTCGCATCTGTCACATTCTAACAAATTTCTCGCAGACTGCGGGAATTCAGTTCATTTTTCATTCCATATTTGTGACAATAATAGCCAAACCTAACACGTACCTTCAGAAAGAACGGTAACCTAGAAACAGTCAGACGATATCTCTGGATGCGAAATATTTGCATTTTTTTCTGGCGGTATCTTCAAAGCGGGTCATTGCATTGTCTTTTTCCCCCTCTGCTCTGCATTCGAAATTGTCCGGCTCCCAGTCTTCGCGTTGTCTACGGGTGGATTAATGCTAGAGGATTTTCGGTGCTAATTCTGCATTTTCCTCGAAGATTAATAAAAAAATAGAACTGGAATTAAACCCATTCCATCCCGAGAATCATTTTTCTATCCATCATCTATTGTTATCAATCTTTGGAATCACATTTCGAGACATAACTTAAGGCAAGAAATTGAATCATGTTTTACTTTCAATGCCAATTTTGAACTAATAAAATGTGTATGTGTATACAGTTTTTGTTTTTTCTCTGTTAAAATTTCTCTCTCTTCTTTTTTCTTTCTTCTCCTTCTTTCTTTCTTTTTTTTTTTTTTTTTTTTTGATTGTATCTAAGGTGGAAATTTTGACTTGAAAATTCTTTGTATTTGTAACTTACTAAAAGAGCAAATTTGTCTTGAAGTTGTATTTAGAAAAGTGTATAAGTGTATCATTAGCTTTTATTATTGACTATAGAAACAAAACAAGTTCCATTCATGTGGGCTCGTCATTTAGGGAAAGGGGGTCAAGAAGTGACAATTGCCCCCCCCCCCTCGACTTTGGAAAATCAATGTTTTTTTTATAGATGTACATTGTTTCTGTTATTTTTCTGTATAATTTGCATCGACTTTACATTCTTTGCCCTCCCTTTCACCGGAAGAATTCCAAATGACGGGCCTTCCTTCAAGAAAACTATAGACCTTAGCATTGGACACACATTTTTTTTTACTTCAATCGCCATTTTTTGGGGGTAGTTTTTCTTATTTGATTTCGCAACTGTCAGTTTCTGTTTTTTTTTTTTCTCATGATCACGCATGGTAATAACATCTCATTTTTACATCTCGGTACGCAATAACTCTTTGAACCAAGCAACACAATAGCCGCTTTACAGTCTGGCTCCGGTAGAAATAGTTTGACACTGGGCGAACTCATTTGTGTTTGCGTTGAAAAGGAAAAACGACTAGATTGGCGCAACGCCAACAATCGTAATCTGTGACGAAAACTGGCTTTCTTCATTCCTATTTTATCAAATACAAATCCTAAAGTTTCATCCCACCGGAAGTAAACTTATCAGGGCCAGACTATACCTCATCGTTTTTCAAATCAAGGACCATATCATCGAATTTAAACCCTTAATTGTATCCCCTTCATAATAATCTGACTATTTTGATGACAATGATAGAAAGGGGGGGGGGGAGTCATTAGTGGGGACAGGGTTTCAGGATTAGTAATTACTTTTCGACACAGGGAAGCGACCACACGCAATCAATATTCTAACTGCAGATCCGAAACGAATTAACTTAATCAGGAACAAGTTAATGCTTATCGACACGAAAGCTTTGCTTGAAAAACAAAAACTGAAAGAGTTTCTGAAGCTTAAAGATGATACAGATTTCTTGGCGGAAATCTAATAGATAATTTTGAGAAGTTTGAAAGAGTTGTCCTGGTGAAAGAAAATATAAACCGAATAAGAAGCATAATCACATGCGCAAGGCAGTTTATGGAGCAGAGCAGAAAACTTCAGGTGAAACAAGATGATTTTGAGATTAGTATCGGTGTGTTAGAAGATTTTGCAAGACTGTCCTCAAAAGCATTTTTGAAGATATATAGGGTGTTCCAAAACGGGGACCGTATAAACTCTGCACAGCAAGATTCCTCGTTGGAAGTACATACAAACTGCCCAAAGAAACGTTCCTATGCGATCATACTGTTTACGAGAAAAATACGAAAAACAAAGTATGACGTCACTGCCGGTGCAAGGAAAAAAACACTTCATTGGACATATCAACAACAGTATTTGCATATCTTTCTAGACGATAATGTTTAAAACATCGTTACACGTGTTTGTTCTTATACGTAATGTATGTACATATACTGCTGTTGAATGTTCAATAAAGTTTTTTTTCTTGCACCGGCAGTGACGTCAGACTTTGTTTTTCGTATTTTTCTCGAAAAAACTATGCATCGTACAGGAACGCTTCTTTGGACAGTTTTTATGTTCTCCCAACGAGAAATCTAACTGTGCAGATATACGGTCGTTTTGGGACACCCTATATATACTCATGTACAGAGAATGACAAAAAGTAAAATTTTAGGAGCTAGGGGAAAAAATAGACGCCAAAGTAACTTGGAAGAGATAGTAGGAAAAAGTTGTGTGCGTAACATGGCTTCAGAAAGATTCTCGTTAGAACTAATCGCAAAAGTATTTTTTAGTCGCCCGAGCAACTTGGCAGCCGGAATACGTTGCAAAAATAAAAACAAAGTTATCCGGAAGATGAGTTTTAAGTTTTTTTGGTATGATGATCTGTATTACTGAATTGTCATTTATGGGCTTATATGAGGAAAAAATTTTAAATCAAAATGTCAATACTTTTTACTACAGCTGTAGTATTAGCTAGAGACACAACAAGAAGCCGGTTCGATGGGCAAACGAGACCATCTAGTAAACGGCCAAGCGTCTGAAATAACTATTTGAATAATTAAAATTAAAAATTAAAAAAAACCTCGACTGAGTCGCAACTGTAGAATCAAGAGGGAAAATGGAAAATCCATTTAAAAGCATTATGTACTATTAAAAATCAATTTCAAGTATTTTATATGCTAACAAATAGAAACTGGCAACAGATAAAATTTTTAAATCATTGCGTTTAGTTTCCATGTCGGCCAACAATGAATTCGGTTATCAATCGCATAAATAAAGGCTTAGCCGTTATTAAAATCTTCTTTGAAAAACGTTATGATTCGAATTGTATGTAGCACGGAAGTTCCAAACACATTCTATCAGACGCGGAGAAAAATTCTCTATATTTTGGTATTAAATTTTAAATGTGTTAAATATGTTTTCACTGAAAAATTGCGAAAAACCTTTTAGAGGTTTTTAATTAATATCTTTGTTAATTAATGCCGTCCAAAGACGCAATCTAGAAAGTTAAGTACATTCTCGATCAAGTCTCCTTTCGAAGAAATTTTTTTTTTTCTAAAATCGGTCCACCCGTTTAGGCGTTAGAGTGTCACAGACAGATACACACACACACACACACAAACACGTCAAAGTTATAACAACCTTCCTTTTTGTGACGGGGGTTAAAAAAAAAGTTTTTAAATTAGAGTTTTGACACCTGGAATTCAAATGATGTTTTTCGCAATCACGTGTGTGTTTGTTTCTGTGTGCAGGTGTGAGTGTGTGTGTGTAGATGTGTATATGTATGCGTGTGCGTGCGTGTGTGTGTATGTATGCGTGTGTGTGCGTGTGTGTATGTGTGCGTGTGCGCGTGTGTGTATGTGTGTGTGTGCCCGTGTGTGTGTGTGTAGGTGTGTGTATGTATGCGTGTGCGTGCGTGTGTGTATGTGTGTGTGTGCGCGTGTGTGTGTGTATGTGCGTGTGTGTAGGTGTGTGTATGTGCGTGTGTGAGGAGCAGCATCGGGAGGCCGGTCGACGGTGGTGCTGCAGAGGGAGGCGGGGGGAAAATAAAATCGTAGGAATTCAAAACAGTCAAATGCAAACAATAAGCAATTCGTGATTGCTCAAAAAAAAAAAAAGTTCTGAGCGAAATTTAAGTACGAAAAGGCTTATTGTAAAAGTTTCGAAACAGACTATCCGGTTATTCGGATGTTTGTTTATCCGGATTGCCTTTGTCCCAGTTAGTCCGAATAATGGAGGTTGTACTGTATTTCATAATTCTATTAGGGTCATAATAGATTGTTAGATGGTTGAACAAAAATGTGTGATGTGTTTGTAATTTAATGATATAGAAATGCTTGATTAAAATATAATCAATTATTTATGCATTATGTTGCTTCATTAGTATTGCAGTTTTATATTTGCCACAAGATGCTTAACGTTTAGATGTTTTCTACTAAACGGTTGAACCGGTTTAATTCGAAAGCACTTCATAAATGAATAAGTGTTTGTTTGCATTATTTTGCTTCAAAGCGTTGTAGTTTTGTGTTCGTCACACGATGTTTCGCTTTTCTTTATTTTCTATTACTTTGTTGATTATATTTAAAACGACTTTATAATAAATGTCATTATGGATGCTTCATTCATTTTTATTATTTTGTTTCATGGTGTTTCAATTTTATGTTCGTCTAGATGTTTAGCTTTTGCTTATTTTCTATTGTAGTGCTGATTAGATTCGAATCAGCTTTATAATTCCATTTGTTTTTCATTTATATTATTTTGCTTCATGGTGTTGCAGTTTTATGTTCGTTTCCAGATATTTATTGCTTATTTTCTACTATGCTGCCGATTAGAATCAAAAGATCTTCATTGCATGAGTGTTTCATTCAGTTCATATTGTTTTGCTACGTAACGTTGAAATTTCTGTTCCTTAGAACCAGACTAACGTAAGTCTAAAAATGGCAGTTGTCAGTTTATTATTGCTTTAAATGTAGAATCTTATTTCTCATCGAGTCATTACAACGTAATTCAATGTAAAAAAAAATCATTTATAATTATTTATCAGCATAAAAGAATGCGAGCCCCATCCTTGTATGCACCAGAAAAAAGTTTTTCCACTCTCCTGAAACATGTGACTTACGTTAGTCTGGCTCTGAGGTACAAATTTTATGTTCACTACGATATCAGGATGTTTATCTTTTGTCTATTACCTAGAAGATGTAGACAAAAATCTTCGTTTCTTCTTAAAAATGCTTAAAGGATTTCTGTTTCGAGATTTCGCTCGATGATAACCGTTCTGCCTGCTCTTTAAAGCCAGTTTACGACGGATTAGTGGATGTGTCGATTGCAAACTGGAAGAACGAGTGAAGGGAATGAGTCAAAATCCATTAAGTCATTCATGCCACTGTAACTGATTAAGGTCTTTTTCAAATAGATTTTTTATTATTAATACAGTGGCAGCCTGATTTTACGTTTTCTTTTGGATCAGTGATTAAAAAAAAAAAAACTTTCCAAGCGGGGAAACGTAAAGCCGGGGCAGTGTTAAAAATCTAACCATCTTCTGTTAAAAAAGACTCTTATCGAATTAAGTAGTGAAAATAATAGTTTGAAAAACTAAAAAAAAACACGCTTTAGTAGCAAAATGAACTAAAAAGTTAAAAATAATCTTTGGATGACAAGTATATAAAGTAATTGACCAAACACTTAATTTTACTGTAATAAAAAAAAGCGTGGGGTGCTGCCTATTTACATTTTCGCATTGATAGCAAGTGGAAGAAATTTAAGACAACTGATAAGAAGCCCTCCACGATTTTTTTTATTATTACAGTAAAATTAAGTGTTTGGTCAATTACTTTATATACTTGCCATCCAAAGATTATTTTTAACTTTTTAGTTCATTTTGCTACTAAAGCGTGGTTTTTTTTTAGTTTTTTAAGCTGTTATTTTATTTTCATCAGGCATTTTGAATGCTTTCTGGTAAATTCATGTGCAAACATTGTCGCACTCCGCAGCTCTCTGATTTGTACGTTGTAAGTAATTCTAATAAGCCACTGGCTATTTGTCCAAAAGAAAGTTGGACCCACAAACATACAAGTTAAGCTAATACAAGCATGTTAATTAGAATAAACTAATAACTTATCGTTAATAAATTAATTTGATCATAGAATATTGCATCGGGTCTGAGGTTGCATTCCAAATTTTAAAAGATTCCGATCACAAAAAGTGGGCGAAAATTCAGTTGCAAGATTATAAATTTAATTTCGGTGTAAACTAGTGATGTTTCGCTTATCCGTATCCGTATACGCGGATATCCGAGGCAAAATAAAGATCTGTATCCGTATCCGTATCCGTCACTTTTTTGACATCTTAAACGGATCATTTCTATTCTAAAAAAATTTAAATGTTTGAATAAAAGACTTAAATTAAGTTTAAATTAGGTTTTATTCCCTATTTAAATTATAAGATATCATTTCAGAAGTCAATCTGTACCCCCCCCCCCCCTCCCGTTGCAAAAAGGAAGGGTAAATAAGTTTTAAAAGTGCGTATCAGTGTGTCTTTTTGTGGCACTGTAGCTCCTAAACAGATGAACCGATTTTGATAGTTCATTTTTCGTTCAAAAGGTGACTTGATCGAAAGTGTTCTTAGCTTGGCCTCGTTTTTTTTACAACTTTAATTACCGGAGATATTAATTAAAAACCGATTTAACGTTTTTCACAATTATGGTAGTAAACATTTAACCGTACGTTAAAAATGTTGACCCTAATTGAAAGAACGAAGTTTTCTGCGTTTGATATTTATTTGAAACTTACAACTTAAATACAGTAGGAGCTATAATATTGTTAAGTAAATTTCAAATGCAATTTTAAGCCTTTATACGCGTGATTGGTACCGATTTCATAGTCGGAAGATAAGGAGAAAAATCTCAATTATTTAAAATTTTTACCTGCTGTCAGTTTATTTTTTTAAACAAATGTGTGCTCTGACCCGCGAAATTCATCTTAATATGAGGTCAGCTCTCTGAAACATGTTTTGTTTTTTTTTTTTAATTTTTAATTTAATATTACTTTTTGTTATTGATTTGGGGTTTCTGTTATTCTTCATCTTTTTTCCTCTGCATCCTTTAGAAAAAGTGAGACCAAATTCTCTATTTACTGTTTGTAAAGGTGTTCTCGGCTCTGTATTTCGTCGGTCGGACGAAATTTCTTTAAAGTAAATCATAGTCTTGATTATATTTTTGCCGCAGTTGACATTTTTTGAAGAAACTGCCATTATTCCGACGGGAACACCTTCCGTAACAAATTTTACCCTTAGATAGTTGAATTGGGTAAAAAAAAATTTTTTTTAAATGAGATCCGTAGATCTTGACACTAATTATCCGTATCCGTGGATCTACTTTTTTAATGATCCGGCACATCACTAGTGTAGACGGGAATCATTGGGACGCACGCCCAATGATTCCCGGAGGTGGACGTTAACGAAGATCCGCGCTTTAGACCGCTCGGCTATGAACACAACACTCATAAACTGGTGGAATGTACTAACAGTAATAAGCCACTAGCTCTTAGTTCGAAAGAGAGTTACTCACAAACCGTAGCCTACGCACAAACATACAAGTGAAGCTAATAAAAGCGTGTTATAATAAAAATAAAGTGAGTAATCTTTACTTGCTTTTTGTTTTTAGATACAATTTCTTTTATAGCTCGATATGTGCTAACAATTTTTGCTAATTTGCTTCTAGTTGGCATAGATGAATAAAAGTAGTTTTAGATTTATTTATTATTTTTTTTTGCTTAGAATCGCTTGATCAGCTGTGAGGACACTCTTGATTATTTTTTCTTCGTCTTCATTATTATCATCGAAAACGGGTAGTAAACCTCATATTGAAGGAATTGCGACATGATGAGACGATACATGCATCACCAATTTCTGTAAGATTTTCAAGGAGAGTGTCATCAGCTCTATTTCTCAATTATTATGGAGGAAGATTCGACGAGAGCTGAGGAAATCGCTCTCACAGACTAAGGTCAATTAGACAAAATAAAAAGAATTCTAGAGCGACTTCAAACGGCTATAAAACAAATTTATCTAGAAAAGTAGAAAAAAAAAAGTTTGTGAGTCTTGTAGATGAAAATTAATTTTGATCTATTTCTAGAAAAACGTATTAAGTGGACTTTCTGAAAAAGGATAACGCAAAATCCGGAATATTTTAATGTTATCAGTATAACCTTTTTCTGCAATGAGCAGAAAATAGTGTCGGAAGCGGGATAACGCATGAACGAATAACGTAAAATCGGGTTCCATTTGTATACAAATTAATATATCTATCAAGTATTTTGTTGTCAAAACCAAAACTTTTCTTTTTTTAATGTATCTTTCAGATCTTTCTTCCTTTCTTCCACCTCCTTTTTTCGCCGTTTTCTGCATACTTTGGGAGTTCTCACAGCCGTTGAAGATAACATAGATTCATTTGCAGGCCATGATGTATTCAAGAATGTCTTTTCATATTTTTTTATCGTTTGAATCTAGAAAATGCATTTACATTCATGAAACTTACACAACTTGGAATGTTTTCGGTTCCAAAATGTTTACAACTACAGTAAAACCTGTAAAGTTGACCACCCTTGTAAGTTGACCACCTGTCTAAGTTGACCGCTTTTTTCAGGCCCGGAATTAGCCCTTATCATATAAATCAACCTATGTAAGTTGATCACTAAAGTAGTGCACCGCGAGTGGTCAACTTACACAGGTTTCACTGTATTTCCCCAATTCTGGTGAAGTCAATATCCAACATGAACTGCTTAGTAACTTATTGCTTTCTACATGAACAAGAGTTTCAAAAGTATTCTCATTAAGATAGGTTAGCCAGGGGGGCGTGCACAGAAATTTTGGGGCCCATCACAAATGACTTTTCCGAGTCCCCCTCCATATTGTTTACCTTCAAATTTCATGCCTGGTTTAAAAAATACTGGGTCCTCTTCAGGCTCGGGCCGTGCCAACAGGCGTCCCTTCTCTTTCTCTCCCCCCCCCCCCCCCCGTGGACGTTCCTGAGGATAGAGATATAATCAGAGATATTTTTAACGCCTCTAATAGTGCAGACTTTACGGAACGCTTTGTACTTGAAATAAAAGATTATCATTGCAGAAAACTAGGGGGGGGGGGGGTGACAGCAATTGGAATTTTTAGAATACACATTTGAATACTTTTTTGTTTCTTAAACCAAATACAAAATGAAAGATGTCAAACATTCTAAGCATTAAAAAGCAAAATAGTATCCATATTTTCTTTCCTTGTCATCTTCCATTTCAGCTTGATAAAGTTCGTGTTTTTTAATGGAATTTATCAAAATTATGGAATTTACTGTTTTTGTTCAAAATGAATTTCACTCTTCCAGAAATCGTCAAAGTGTATTTTCAAGTCTTGGAAAAAATCCTAGTATACCTCTAGTCATAATACACTGCAAGGTGTTTGAACAAAAATGTTAAACACTTTCATGCTTTAACACTATTTAATCAAAATGGTTATCACACAAGGCCAATATCAACAGCAGGATGTTGAAATTTCAACGGAAATTGAAAAAAATTCATCGCTTTCTTCGTTGGTAGTGGGATTATGACTCATTGAAAATTATATTCTAGAGACGTCTTTGAATTCATAATAAACAGGTTCCTGAGTCGCGTAAAATTATACGCGATATGAAAATAAATGAAAATCTTGCAGACAGGGAGGATGCGAAATGAGAATGATTCATTTTAATTTGCTACCATTCTGAGCTCTGTATTTTTATTATTATTTCTTCTCTGAATTCAATTCCAAAAACTTAATTTCCTCTGCAAAACGAGTTTTTCCAAAGCAATTGCATCTCGGTTTAGGGACTATCAAATAATTCAGGCGAGGAAAGCACCAAGCGCTGCTCTTCGGGCCAATCTTTTTTGCTTTTATATTGCGCAGTATATGGTGTATCCACCCACCACCCAGTGGCATAGCCAGAATTTAATTTCGGAGGGGGTCCAATATATTACTATATTGATAATTCTTAATAATATTTTTTCATTCATAAAGTTAAAAAAAAGAAAGAAAAATCCGGCCCAATAACAGGTGTGCTCAAATTTGATTTTGCTTCAAATCCTCAACAAATTAATAGTTCTGATTCGAAAAACATTTTTACCTCTTCCCACCGGGGGTGTGCATAGGGGGGGGGGTTCACCTGTTGTCCCGGGTCCGTGCCTGATGGAGGCCCAAGATTTTGAAAATGGCGGGTAAAATATATGTAATCAATAGGGGTAATCAATATGGAGGGAGGCCCGTAAAAGTCAGTTGTGACAGGCCCCAAAATTTCTGTGCTCGCCCCTGCAACCCACCTTCAATAAAAGGACTCGGATCATGCTGTGGTTTTGAAGTTGCTTCTTACCTACCTTACCAGAAACTACACTGTAAGTGTATTTTACCGAAGAGCATTTTTTGTAAAAAGACAAAATAGTTTTTTCCAAAGATTTAGTAAGAAAAGGGAAAGAAAGTGTATGTTTTCAAAATCAATTTTTTGTACACCATACCATGAGTAGGAAATGCGCATTAAAATTCCTTCTTTTGTCACACAAATAGTCAAATTATGTGTAGAAATATGAAAGTTTTCATTTTTGAATTTTTTTACTCGTTTCACGTAGTATTCAGACCCTATAGATTCTTCCTTTGGTTGGACGCCACTGTGCCCACATGTTAATGGCCTAGAACTTTCTTTTCGTACATCTAAATTTTCAGTTTGTCTCGGAGACAGAGGTTGAAATATAATTTCATAAGTCTAATTAGCTTGAAGTGTAGTTAAAACATTAGAAGAGAAGGCACACATTTACGGGGCGGAATAATGGCTAGTTTCAAAGAAAAAGGGGTTTAGGATTATGGGCATAGCCGCAGCCGGGAATAACGTTATAGAGGGGTTAACTAGGGCGTAACAAGATGGTGATTTTTGGTTCCCTCCCCTCTCCTCAGTGCGGGATATTCATTTTTTTTCCAGACGAGAAAAATATTTTAAATTACTTGTCCATGCCCTTCAAGTTCCTAACTTTTTGAAAAATCAGTAAATGTATAAAATGAAAGAAAGGTTTTTACTCGTAAATTATTCATGTGCCACTGCTCATGTGCTTTGAAGGAAAGATAAATACAAAAAAAAAAAACAAGTCCTGAAAACACATTTTAAAATATCTTTGATTATGTTAGAAGAACAGTTAGAGTTTAGGAGCTAATCCAAGAGTTTTTCTGAAGTTAAAGTCTGTTGTTGAAGTCTTAAGTTGAAGTTTGTTTAAAAAACATCGAAACACTAGGAGTGGGTTGCGGCTTTGTCTCGGAAATTGTCCAAAATTGTAGGCCTAAAAATGCACTTTTAATATCTGTTTGACGAAATCAAAGACTCATGAGCTCTCCCGGAAAATTTTCGAGATTGAAGATATAAAAACACAATTTTAATGACACTTTTAAATTGAATCGGGAAAAGGGTCGGAGATTCGGAGTTTCTCTAATGTTAAGAAACTATTATTTTTATGTCACCTTTAATGACGTTACACAAAGGAGAGGAGTTTCATTCCATACCCTAGAAATTGTTTGAAATTAAAGTCCTAAAAGCCACCATTTTAGACTGCTTTTCGCCTTTATGGTTAAGTAAGGGGAAGAAGGACAGGTAAGCGATTCCTCCCCCCCAGAAATGTTTGGAAATCGAAGCTATAGAAATACCATTTTAAATTATCTTTGTTGACATTCGGGAATAACGAGAGGATTTGAAGTTTTCCTCCAGGAAGGGGAAGATACCCCTCTCGGCCCCTTCCGACTATGCCCATGTTTCGGATACTCGGTTCACGACACGATTACAACTCATAGCGCAAATTTGTAAGCATTAAATTGCGTTTTTCGAAGTCATTAAATCGCATTTATAAAACGAAAAAACCAAAAAAAACCCACTAAAATTACCGTAAATTAAGATATTTGCGTTGGAATTCACAATGCAATTATTTTTTTATTATTTTATTAACTTACTTATTTTATTTTGTTTTCTTTATTTATTTATGTATTTCGCGTGTGTCTGTTCTGTCTTTGTTCTCCACCGGATTATGTTTGTTGTAAGTACTGCTTTGACGAAACATTCGCTCTGCTGCAAAAGATTTTCATTTCATATCACTCCCTATGTTCTTTCTTAAAAAATAAAAAAACTGCAATAATTTGATTATACTACTCTCAAAATGTTATTTTTAATTGTATTCGAATTTTATCGTTCACCTGTCGCTGATATACAGCCGGTGATAAACTTTTAAAGAGACTTTTATTTCAAGTGAAAACAAACATACGACAAATCTCAATAAAAATCCTAAACGGTCTTAATCTGATTCCGTTTTTAACTGCTTGATAGAAGAAGGAAAAAAACTAGAATTTGTGATTAGAATCGCCGTTTTCGACTTTGCTTAACATAATTTCTTTTCCTGTAAAAATGTTCTATCCTATTTTTAAACTCACGGCACTCCGTTTCCACTCCTCTTTGATGAGAACAAACCTTTTTTCTTTCATCGTCTGAGCTCGTAAAACTGCCATTAGCCGTAACAATGAACTAGTTTGCGGTTCACTCTCTAATGCGTCATTAAAGGCTTACGCATTGTCTTGTGTGATGGTATGACGCAGGAGCAACGTCCTCATATCACGTGACACCTCCCCTCTCTCTCCAGATTGAATTGCTGTGTTATTAAATGGTCAAGATCTCCCCCCCCCCCTTCTACACATGCATGATCTTGTCATGTATATTTTTTTAGATTAACAACTTAGCAAGGACTTATTGCGAAAGAAAATTTAAGACTCCTAAATTTGGGAATCTATTCTTTTTTCTTTGGGGGGGGGGGGGCTGCTATTTTCTTTGTTTATACTTTTTGTTCATTGGAAGAGCTTTCATTTGTTATGCGCGGTTTTAGATTATCATAATTTGTATCCTCTAAGAAAATTCATGTTATCGTAGATTTCTCAAAACTCGCTTGTTGTGTTTGCATACGTTTTGAATTATTGAAACTTTTCAAAACTTTTCTTACTATAGTCACAAAACTACTGTGATAGAGTGGTATAATTTGAGATCTGATGTTAAAAAAGATTCTATTTGACAAACTTCTTGCCACTGTGCTTCAAATATCTTATCCTGTGCTGTTCACACATTCACAACAACTTCGTTATCTAAAAGTTTTGTTGATGATGAGATGAATGCCGGCCTGTTAAAAATTTGGAATGAAAAAATTATATCTTCTGACAGATGCATTACAATGCTAGTTATCACTGAGCTACAGAGATTAATTTCTTACTAAAAAAAAGAGCAGGAACTCTATATTTTGCAGAACATGTACAGGGTAATGATTCAAAAGTTTCAAGACTGAATTTCAGAACTAGAAAATTATTGGGCATTTAAGTGCAACGGACTAAAATTCTTCAAAATATGGTCCTTCAGCCTCAACACAGCGCTGCCAGCGCTTCTTCCATTGTTCGTATCCCTTCTGAAAGTCCTCGGGCGGCATGCTGTCAAGGGCTCTCGTCGAAGTCGAAGCCTGCTGGACTGATTTTTTTCCGTCGATAGAGTCGAATCGCTCTCTTCGAAAAAAATCAGTCTTGAAACTTCTGAATCATACCTTGTATCTACTCGTAAATAGTCGGAAAACGAGCTGATGTGTGCATCACATGACTTTTTTTTCTCCAATTTAATGCCATTTCCCCATTATTGGTAATTTAAATGTGATTCAATAGTTTACTGTCTAAATATCACCAACGGTGGCCAAATTGAAACTGATGGGGGAAAAAAAAAAAAAAATCCGCCAAATTTGTAGTCAAGTTGGCGACAAAACATGGCGACCAAAAGACTGGAGATATATCGCCAAGTGTCCGCCAAGTTATAACACCACTTGAGTTTACATCGAAATTAACAATGATTTCCGCCCAAAGAGGGGCAAAAGACCCCTTTAGAAACACCCGAATGCAACCAAAAGAGGAGGTGCACAACTAAACCCCACTAGGAATCTATGTACCACATTTCAACTTTCTAGGACATACCGTTCTTGAGTTACGCGACATACATACGCACATACATACGTACATACAGACGTCACGAGAAAACTCGTTGTAATTAACTTGGGAATCGTCAAAATGGATATTTCGCTTGTCTATATGTTCTTAGGCACTTTTCCACGTGTGGTCGAATGGGAAAAAAAACTGAACCTTCATTCGGGGGTGAGCAAAATGGAAATTAAGGTCGATTTTTGAGTGAAATTTTTTTTAGCGAATACAATACTTCCTTTTTTGTAAAAAGAGAGAAAGAAAAGATAGAGATCATAAAGAAATAAATCCATGCATTCCAGGGTGCATTAATAAACTTTTCAGAATCAGAACGTTTGATTTTATCTTAAAGCGAACGGAATTCAAGAACAGGATGACTATGTACAAAAAAATCATTAAATCGATAGTAGTTGTTGGACAAATGCGGCATAAAGGAATTAAACCGACAATGAATACATGATGTTAAAAGCAAAAGTACTTCAAAAATAAGTGTTAAACATATTGTGCGTCATTAAAAGGCTGCGAAAGGAAAATATCCTCAAGCAAAAGCAGTACCGAAACGTCGTTCCGGTTTTGCTTTTCTGTTCTGTTATTGCACGATGAATTACAGTAGTTAGTATCAATTGTGGCATTTCTCGTATTGTCCGCTTTTCACGAGAAGGCACTTAGCCCCGCCTTCTCGAACACAGAGTTCCATTTTACGCCGGGTGATTGGTAAACATATCTACGCGTTTCTAAATGAGACAACCAGACAAATTTTGCAAAAAAGTCTTAATATCCTTTACATCGCTTGCTTCACTTGTCTGTGGCCATTTTAGTTATTCGTACATTTTAAAAACTACTGCTTTTTTTGTAGCAAAATGCTGTGATCCGAATATACCTTCTGCCGAAATCAACGAAATAGAATCATCGGATAGCACGTGACGAAGGAGGAGTCAAGTGCCTTCTCGTGGAAAACGGACAATAGTATTGTGCATTCATGAGGAAGAGACACTTCGGAACGCCTTCCCGAAAGCAAAGCTAATTTTAGCGCGGGGGTGATCGCTACCGCTTGCAATTGAGACAACCCTAACTTTGGCGGGCATTTAAATTTGCGAAAATGTCTGTGTTCTTTCCTTTCGTTTCTAGCTTCGCGTAATTGTCGTCTACGGGGAATCTTTACCTTTTAAGCTGAAAATTTCAGAGCTATAAATATTGTATTTACAAAAAAAAGTAAGGTATTTTGTTTTCCGAATGAAAAATTTCTATTAAGGATAGGCTTTCTGAATTTTGAACGATATCCTTTTAAACACTAACGTCCTATATTCGAAACTGCAAGTGTGCTGATGAAAAAAAAAAGGAAGGGGGGAGCAGAAAATTTTCATTGCCACCCAGACTGTGGCATTGAAATGCTTAAGGTTTGCGTTCTTTTTGAACACTTAGTATCTCTCTCTATCTCCTTCTCTCTTTTCTTGAGGGGGGGGGGAGGTGACTCAGCAGCTCTTAGGGGCTGGGTCTTTGATGCATTTGTATGGATTGTACCAAATTTCAAATCATATAGAGTGGATGTACAGTCAGTAGATCTACAGTAGCAGTTATTTTTAAAAAATGCTGAAAACATTATTCGAACAAAAGTTGCCCCCTCCCCCCCCCAAAAAAAAAAAACTGGTTGAACCAAAGGCGGGGACTGATCAATTGTTCCAGAAAGGATTTACATGTGAGAAATAAAAGTATATGAGAAAACAATAAAAAATCAATCTGAAATACATTAATGCAATTGACTATTAAAATCAAGATTATTTCTCTAAGTATTGAAGATTGTTAATGTTTAGAAATATGGAATAATTTTCGGTGCGTTATAAAAAGTGAGTTTGGTTGGAATACTGTTTTAAAGTTATAGGTTCTTCGGTAGGGCCGTCTTAAGAGATGACGACTAACCCCAGGGCGAGTATTTGCCAGCTCAAGGGGGGGGGGGAGCTAACCAACTTCGTTTCTGGGGGGGGGCAGAAACGAAGTTACCCACACGGATTGTATATAAAGGATGTTACACTTCACCTTACCCTCTCCCCTCGTCACATCTCACGCAATGTTCGATGAACATATTGCCATAACGAACGCTTTTATTTGGACCAAAATGTGTGAAGTCAAATTTCTTGTAATCTGCTCCTTCCTCCTTGAGACTGTCAGAAGTTCATGAACCCTGAACCCTCCCTCCCTACCCGTTTCAAGCGTGACATCATTTGTGAACGACTCCTTAGGTTTGCTCTAAGTCACCAAAATTTCACTAACAATTGTTTTAAGGGAAAAGAGCGGCTCCCCCCTCCCCCCCCTGGATAGCGCTAGTCACAATATTTTTATGATCATGTAAGTTTTTAACAAAGAAGCAGATCGCACCCCGGCAAGGAAAGTGACACAATTTCAAATTTGGGAAAACCAAACCGGCTATTGATTTAAAATCTAAATTTAATGCTCTTTCTCGACACAAAAATCGCAAAGTTAGTTCACCTAAATAGTGCGGGGGGGGGGGGGGGCAATGTGCGGTAGGTTGAACAATTGAATAGGTTAACTATAGCAACGTTTCTTGTTAAAAATTACGCCTTTAACATTCCGAGTCAAGGACGGATCCAGAGACTATTCAAGGAGGCGCCGATTGATTTCACACCCTTACCCTTTATAAATTCGCAAACCTCCGCACCCCCTTCCAAACACCATGAAAGATCGTCTCATTTCAGTTATTTTTGGGAGAGGGGTGGGGGACTTCCTTTTCTATAAAATTGCGGAGGAGTGTACCAAACCCCATCCCTTACCTCAACGCCATCAAAGGTGTCCCAAAATAGTTTCTCTTTTTTTCTGGGGGGGGGGGGGAGGGGACTTCAATTTTCGAAACTTTCCTGAGATGAGCCCTTGAACCCTATAATCCTATTTAATATCACTTAAATCGTCTAAAATTGAGTTTTTGGAACTTTGAAATACTTTCTATATAAAGTTCGGATCCCTATCACTAAAGTTTTAAGGTATGTGCTACAATTTCATTTTCCAGACAGCAAGAGCTTCGTAAAACTATTGAAGATAGGCTAAAACAATTTTCAACTTCAGTATCAAAAATATGACGTGAAAGAGTTCTGCATCTCGACTCAAGGAAGGGGCGATCACACCTTCCTTGTATCCGTCCTTGCTCGGAGCTGTATTAGAATACGGGCAACAAACTTTGGCCTATTTTATGATCCCCACTCGTGACGCTGTACCGTAAAAGTACTAGAAAAACTGAATTACTTTTAAAACTTGAAAAAAAAAAGCATATATATATTTTTTCGTATTTACAAAAATAAATAGGTCAAAACAGTAACATAAAACATTGTTTCAGGCACTTAATTCAATTATTCTGTAGATCACCATATTGGCATGTGAAAAGCTTTAATTTTTGTTTTGTTCCTTTTTTCATTTCTGACGAATAAAAGCCGTAATGAAAAAAAAGAATAGTACTAAAGTATTGAAATGTGTCACACATAGTGCAACTTACCTACTGTGGCTTCCAAACTTGTTCGTACGCTTTAAATGTGTGTGGTTAAAAATGAAGTACCTAGGAATTGAAATAGTAGTTTAATACTTTTTCATACTGTCTCTACATGATTACATCAACTCAACATTTTTTACAAAATATTGACTGTTTGAAATGGGCCAAAAATGAGGTGACAGAGAAATATTTTCAGAAAAATTCGAAATTAAAGTAGTCTTCTGTCTTTCTTTTTTAATTATTTTTTCAATGCAGTGATAGTTAAAAAATCGTTTGGTATTAATTTTTGTTTGTTTACTTCACAAATTCTACGTACTATTTTCAAAATGTCTCGAATTCGCAAAGTAACAACAAACGCAATTCGAAAATGTATTAATTTTTCATTATATACGAAGTAAAACAGTTCGAATTATTGCAAAAGTAGTTCATTTATCCCATACTACTGTGTAATACTTAAAAAAACGGTTTAAAGAAGAAAATTGGATCGAAAATAAAGTGAGAAATGGTTAACCAGCAAAGTTAACAAAATGCGATCAGAGATTTATAATTAGAAAATGAGTGAAAACCCCACGTTTGTGTTCTGTGAAAGTTTCAGCATGATAGAATGAAACATTTTCGTTCCAATTTCACTTGTAACTGTTCACCGTGTTTGCAGAAAATGTATAGTTAGTGTAAAAAGCCAAAAGTTTAGGATTTCCTTCGCAAAATCAATGATAAATTTACCCGAAACGTATAGAAATACACTGCAAACCTTAAAATACTTTTAAGTCACGCACCTTTTTTTCGAGAGAGAAGGTGGGTGGTGATTTCTTAGAAAATTATAGAACACTCGTCTTCTTTCAGCGCGATAACGATGGCCAACTGGTAACCTTCTCAGTCTTGGTCTGAAGCCTCATCCCCAAAAGACGCATATAGAATCTTCCGATACCACGTGTTGATGGCGTGGCCAAGTCTCAACTGCTGAAAAACGGACAATAGCTGTGTTCTAATTGAGGGAGAAATAACACAGTAAACCTTCATTAATCTGAACCCTAATTAAACTAGATAATGATTTCTATTCTTTCATTAATTCACTTTACGTTACACTTTCATTAATTCGGATGACCTGAACTTCCTATTCTTTCGGATTAAAAAGGTTCTACTGTAATGAGTGCTACTCAACTCCTACAAAGAGGCAGTCAGCTGGGGCGCCTCAAACTTAAATTTTTGGGGGCGTGGAAATTCTAAATTTGCCGAATGGAACTTCAAATTTTGCCGAATGATGATATTCTTGCTGAATGGAATTATGGAACTCCTAGTTTCGGCGAATGATGATAATTTTGCTGAATAGAACTCCAATTTTGCCGAACGGTGGTATTTTTACAGACTCATCAGACAAAATTACCGAATAAGTTAGTTTTTGGGAGATCGCAATGACCTCCCATCGGGGTGCCCCTGACTGCCAGTTGTGTGCCAAATTACCTCACAATGTGTGAGTATTTTAGTGAGGAAAGAACGGAAAGTATTATACACGAAGAAAGTATTTATTCATCAATTTCGGAATTCGTAATTAATGTACGGGTGAGCTCCGGAGAGTTCTTCAGTTGAGCTTTTTTGAGCTTTCATACGAATTAAACCCTGATCTGTTGTCAGATATAACTTCTCTAAAGTAAGAAATAACAACGTCAAAAAGCACAAATTGCATATTACTGAAGACACGTGTTTCGGCGTTACAAGGAACGACATTTTCAATGCAAAAAGTAATGAGCTTATGGATGAAAAGCCATCCGACAAAAGTCGGTTGATGAAGAATGTGAAAGCTGCAATCGCCCTATGATGGAACTTGTTTTAAAAGGCGTTTCTGTCTTTATAAATATACTTTTGAACAATTACACAAACATGAACAGTTATCCAAGTGTAAGTGGAGGAACGAAACGTAAGTGCTCGATTGTAAAGTCCAGTGCTGCAGAATAATAGTTTTGATATATACTTAATAAGGATGGAAAAAAAATGGTTACATTAATGAGGGATGAAAAATCATTTTTACGCCTAATAAAGTCTCATCGAATTCATTGGAGGGGGGCGGGGTAAAGACCAAGCATGCCTTCCGGTGGAGCCTCTAGGAAACGCTATTTTTTTCAGAAGACAAACATGACTCTGGCCAAAAAAAAAAAAAAAAGCAATGTTAAATTGGACTTTAAAAAAATGCATGTTTTCTACTCAAAATAACACGCTAAAGTTTTTATTTAATTCCTGGAACATAAAGCTTATGAAACTTGTTTAAAACGCCGCTCAACGAAACGTACAGTTCCATCGCTTAGCGAATCGTCCGTTTTGCGAGGAGCAGGCCCACAAGATTTTTTTCCCCTTTTCTCTAAGATTCGCGGCGGTCCCGGTCCTGGACTCTAGCTTGAAAAAAAGTTTTTTTGAACCACCCTACTGCATACATTTTATTTCGTATTTTTAAAAGGTGCGGTGACAAAACAAAAATATTCTCAAGTTTTTCTCGCCATAGAATGGTTTGAAAATTCTTAGAAATAGCATTTTTGTTCCCCAAACTTTGTCGTTACGAAGAAACCACAATTCACTAGAGCTTCGCAAAAAGTAAAAGAAGCAAACTTCTAGTTAAACCTACGTCAGAATGTTTGTGCCGTCACGACTTGAGCCCTGAGCTAAGAAAAGGAGTTACAACTTGTGACGTCAAAAAGAAGAAAGCGTGCGGCCGTAAAAGTGAAATGGAAATACCTGTCTCACACGGACGAAATGGGTAATGGAATCACAAAATTGGTGATATTGGAGAGAAATTCATTCTTAATTTTTCATGGGTTTAATTCGAAAATGCTTTCATTGGCAACGAGAAGGGTGTTAATGTTCGACCTTATTAGAAACTAGAGATTCTTTTCAACTCAGATAAAAATCAAGAGACTTATCAGATTTGACGAATTGATTTCGGATAGGACTTGGGAGGGTTGTTGTATGCCCTAAAACAATGGTCGATATCGTAAAAGAATGAAAAGTGCACTTGTCAGAGAGAGTTGGGAAGTATGAGATAGCTGTGTTTGTTGTTGTTGTTGTTTTCTTCGTACTAACTACGCTAGCTATTCGCAGGAGTGCCCACCAAGGGCGCGCCCCCCTCAATTTTGCGGACCCCCGCAAAAAATAAGAAAAATACCCCTCAAAACACCCCCTAAAAATTTTAGTGGCGCAGTCTGCGCCATGACCCCTCTAGGTGGGCACCAGTGGAGGATACAAGCGGAGGGTCATGACTCCCCCCCTAAAGCCGTTGACAATAGTATCCGTCCACATTGTGTCTGAACTTTTTATGAATAAAATGTCAAAGATTTCAGTAGTCTATTCAATTCATGGTTTATTTTTGAAAGTAAATATTTAAAATTCTACTTCTTTTCTTTGCCCATGAAATTCATTAAGACGTTTATGCCGCATTACGCGCCTTATTCCTGCCTAATTTGGTGCTTTTTATTGACACCTAAGCAGTTGCAAAAAAAATTTCGAACCTAAAACCGTAGACTCGTTTAAGGGGAGGGGGGGGGGGGGAGCATTCTTCTGAATGACCCTATTCTAAAATGGTATTTTGTATCCGCCCCTGGTGGGCACCCATGCAATTCGGGGTGCACTGATTCCCTTTTCCTACTATACCGTAATTTAGTGAGAAGTCTGACTTTCACAGTAGGGGAGGCAACTCTATACACAGCATAACAACACATTCACGTAAAGAAAGGACAAGGACAGGAGAGGGAAAGTACATTCGTGCTCGGATTCCAACCCGGGACCTGCCTGTTGCAGTCAAATTTCTTTGATCACAAGACAAAGCGGTAGGCCGACCTCACCATTTCCTATTTGAATAAAATTTGATATGAACGACGCATTATGACAAGATAAGTAATCCTGCCAATATTTAGATTTCTATTTTGAAGATAATTTGAAGTATAAATCAGTAAAAAACTCAAAAAATGCAAAAAATAAATAAATAAATAAATAATAATAATAATTAAGAAAAAAATTGAAAAGTGTGTTCTTATAAATGACTATAACTTCTCTTCTAAGTATAGTAGAATGAAAATTCAAAAAATATCGTAAAGCTAAAAACTAGAGCTTTCTATTGATTCTATTTTATTTGCGAACAAATAGAAACTGAAATCAGATAAAAATTTTAAATCATTGCGTTTAATTTCCTTGTTAGCCAACAATGAATTCAGTTATCAATCGAGTGAATAAAAGTTTAGCCGTTAGTAAAATCTGCTTTAAAAAAACGTTATTATTCGAATTCTATGTAGCATGGAAGTTCCAAACACATTCTATCAGACGCGAGAAAAAAAATCTCTTTATTTTGGTACTAAATTTTAATATGTTTAAATATGTTTTCATTGCAAAAATCACGAAAACCCTTTAAGAGATTTTTAATTAATATCTTCGTTAATTAATGTCACCCAAAGGCGCAACCTAGCTAAGAACACCCTCGATCAACTCTCCTTTTGAACAAATTTTTTTTTCTTGAAAATCGGTCCATCCGTTTAGGCGCTTGAGTGCCACAGACACACAAGCACGTGAAACTCATCCTTTGTGTGTCGGGGGTTAAAAAAGAAATAATCTTTTTTTTTTCAACAACAAAGCAAAAAGATTTTTAGAAAAAAAAATGCTGACTTTAATTTTAGTACAAGGTCCTGCATAGCCTCCCGTATTTGGAGAGAGTGTTTTGGAACTGTGCTGAGAATACGGTGGTGGAAGTGGTATCGACAAATTTGCATACAGCAATAGCGTGGAGCGGTAAGCGTCGTCCATGTGTTGTGGTTTGTGGAGGAGAATATTCGAAATGGTGGTTTTTTGAATACTACTCGTCAAGAATTTCGCATTCGGTTCCAACTTGACCACTAGCGCAGCCAGAAATACCTTCTGGAGGGTTTTTTTTTTTTTTTTGATCAAAAATAACTCATGGAGTTTTTTTTTTTTTTTTTTTTTTTTCGAAAAATAGCTTTTGAAGAGGATTTTTTGATCAAAACTACCTTCGGAAGGGTTTTTTAAAATCACAAAAGCCTTTTCATATGCATAAACTACTTTGTTAGAATTGCATTTACGTTAAAACCAATGGCCTTAGAGGCCATCCTTTTCACCCCCAAAACTCCCCTTCGCTGCGCCACTGAACTTGACCAACCTTGACTTTTTGGGAGGGGGGGGGGGATTTTCAATTTACCAAATGAAACATCGAATTTTACCGAATAAAATATGAGCATAGCATGATTAAAAAAACAAAAATTGCAATTTTGCAATGCTATCTCTAAATGTGCCAGTTAGGGAGGTTTTGAGAAGTTACAGTGACCTGCCGTAACTTCCTATCGAGGTTCCCTTGTCTGGCCGTTGCGTGATACCGACTTAAGCAACTGAATAGCTTGTGTTGAATATTAAAATGAAAACGGTTTTTCGAAAATGGGGTGGGCGTAAAGCTGATTTAATTTCTCATATCAGTGAAAAGATACAAAAAAGAAGAGCTCAAAATCAGTTGTTTGATTGTTATGATTTTGGAATTACAGTTCTCGGTCCATGTAGAGATAAACATAAAATACCAATCCTCATTGTTTCCGGATAATGAAATGATAAATCACCAACGACAGATAAAATGAAGGGACTTTTCAAATTTTATTTATATTGCATTGCATGATTCATTTTGTTTTTGGATGACTGTCACAGTCACGTTCAGTTTGCATAAGAATTTAAAAGGAAAAAAAAATGTCCATAATTGGAATGAAAATACTCAGGATGACTAATAATGTTGAGGTCAGAACAATGCCTTATTTTCCGCCTATGCAAAGCAATGCTGGAACAAGAGCAAAACTGAATCAATCTCAACTGAAAATATGCAAAGCTCCCGCTGGCAAAACTTAAAATTTCGTTTCTTTTTCTTCTGAAAATAATTTTGTACCCCCGTCAGAAATATCTACAAGGAGGATAAGAAACTGTGCCCACCAAAACTTCTAAAGCTAAAACTCTATTGAGTCGTTTCCGAAATTTTAAAAGTATAATATTATTTGATAGAGCTTGCAGAAAAACATAGGGTTTGACAATTTTTTAAATAATTTGACAAAATTTAGTATATTTTAACAATTATTTTAATCGGTGCGCAGATTCAATTTCATTTTTTACGTTTCTACACATGGCATCACAAGTGATGAAATGCCATTCACTGATGGCATTAGCGCAGAGCGCAATATTTAATTCGCTTTTTTACTCATATAGTGGCAACGATATGGTTGATAGCAAGAGTAGAGCGCAATATTTAATTCGCTTCTGAATCATCATAACCTATAAACGCGGTAGACAGCACGCGTAAACATTCAGCGTGCCAGTGGATTGCTCGCTAAAGTACATCACTTGTGACGTCCTAAATACCACGTTTCGTTTGAGAAATCGGATTTTAAATTAAAGAAATAGTTAAAAATTAAATGTTGGGAAAATGAAAGTGTTTTCTGGTTTCATGTTTTTTTCTTTTTTTTTCTTTTTTTTTTTTTTTTTTGCTCATTCTATCAACTTCAGTGACTAAAAGTAGCACTTTTGACTGAAGGAAACAACTCCATTGTCTGTTCTATAGTATATAGACTCTTCGTTGCAACAGACTATTAAATTGTGTTATAACCAGTGGTTGGAAAAACTACATTTTTTTTGCAGCGAACTACAACTACTTTGTTACAAATGTAGTTAACTACAGCTACAACTACTTTTTTCAAAATGTAGTAACTACAAACTACTTTTGAAATGAAGTCGCTACTTCGCTACTTTCCAAAAAATAAGCAAATAAAAAGCATACACAATAGGCTGTCCCTCAAAAAATGAAAGTTAATTTTTCAAGTCGCATACACTCTTGTATTTTTCCTCTTGTGTCAAAACAATCGTGAAAAAAGTTTCATATAATTTGCACAAGGGCAACCCGTGATGGCTTGCACCTGAAAGTGTAAAACAGTACATGTATGCTAGGCCAAATCGCAGCAAAAAAAAAAAAAGTTTTTTAGAAACTTGAAATTTCTGTTGGGAAACGTTGCCCCTGTACTCAACACCCCACATGTACCACAAGAACATTTATTCAAATTAAAAAAACATTTAGATATGCCACACTTGACCTAAAATTTATAATTTTATTTAAAAAATTGATTTTTTTCAGTTATCTTTTAAAAAATTACATATAAATTTAAATAGAATATCAAGTTCAAAAATTAATAACGAACACATTTACAGATCAACAATTACAAACGAATAATGAAAAAATAATATATTTTAAATGAAAAATTTAACTCAACCTGGAAAAAAAAACCAGATCTTTGAGTACTATGTCGGAGACTTAAAAGTTGCAGGAAAACAAACATTTCTATTTAACGCTAATTACCTACATTTCTACTTTACGGTTTATATTTTTCAGCTTGATAATTTCGTAAAATCTTACATTTCTGAAAATATGTATCAAAAACTCAATTTTTTGAAGAAAATTATAAATGTTAGACACGTGTGGGATATCTAAATGGTTTTTAATTTGAATAAATGTTTTTGTGGTGCATATGGGGGTATTGGAGCAACGTTTTATCAACAGAAATTTTGAGTTTCTAAAAAAACATTTTATTTCAATTTGGCCTAGCATTACACAAGTGCTGATTCACACTTTCAGACATAATCAGCACTTGCTGCCGTTGTTCAAATTATATGATTTTTTTTTTTTTTTTTTGATGTAAAAGGATAAAATATAAGAGAGTGTGCGACTTGAAAAATCAACTTTCGATTTTTTTTTTGGGGGGGGGGGGATCCTGATACACACACACATCGTAAGAGAATTGAACAAAGAAGATTAATAAATTAGCTCATCAGAAGAAGAAAAATGTCCGTTATCATACTCTCACACACTGTAATGCTCGTATTAATTGTAAGTCCTCCAGAACAGTTCAATTTCATCCTTTTCTATAACATTTTAAGTAGCTTCTTTTTATTTGATGAATACTGTCAAAAATTTAAGCCTCGCTAAAATATTTTTGTTTTTTAATCTTCGGTCAGTTCATATAAAATTCACCAAATTTTCAACTCGTGAAATCACCGATATCTTTATTTTCGCGAAAATAAGTGCTTTTTGCAATATGAATACTGGTGAAATATGAAAATTACAACGGCAAAAAAAACTAATGGCGTCAAACAGATAGAACGTATGGCGTCAAAATGAAATGCCTGAAGTTAGCTCGTATTTTTATGAGTCTTATTTCTCATTGCATCCGCTGATGTACTTGTGTAAAATTTGAGTCAATCAAATTCGTTTGAATCTTTTTTTTTTTTTTTTTTTTCAGTTTATTTAAAAGAAGTTTCCAGAAATCGCTACAAACTACTATTTTTTTGTAGTTAACTACTCACTACACTACTTTTTTAAAAAAGTAGTGCGCTACACTACAAACTACTCAAAAATGTTGCTACTACAGTATTGTCGCTACTTGTAGCGCGCTACTTCAAACCACTGGTTATAACGAAGGGAAAAGACAACTTGCTCGTCAAATTACAGTCTGAATATACTATGAATGCAATTCTTTTTGCAGTAAAATGAATTTAGCAAACAATAATCATTAAAAAAATACGATTTTTTTGGAGCAATTATAAATTTTTTACTCTTCTGGTTTCTCTCTCTCTCTCTCCATCTTTTTTAATTATTATTATCATTTTGACCTATTCCTCATTTTAAAGCCAAAATAGCTAGCCTATGTTGATTTTGGAAAATCAGTTATTTCCCATCCGCAAAATATCCTCAAAATTGAATGTGCAAGAGGCAGAAATTTTTAAGATGATAAAATTGAGTAGCGTTTCAAGTATTGACAAATAAATATATTTATTCTTGCATCGGTTGCGATTTATTTTTAAACTGCTTTGCACACAAATCTCAAATTTATAAACTGAACTACTCAAATAAGGATCAATTGAGTGTCTCTATGAGTGAAACGAACGAATTTCTATGTTTAAAATTTATACTGCGAAACAATAGGAAGGAAAAGAGAAAGGAAAGAAATTGTGCAAATAGTTCTAGCACACACACACACATGTTAGGATGTTAGAGAATTCCTAAAGTTGAAGGAACTTTCTGAAGAGAAACCTATTAATGCATTATGCACTGACAGACTTTAAAATTTGCATTTCTTTTAAGTTACTGTAATCGTGTTATCTGTACAAAAATTCGCAGATGCCCCTGTGATTAAGAATAAAAAAATACATTCTCACAACAGTTTTTTTTTTTTTTTTTGCACTCTTTGGGGTCAGGCGCGGTTTGTGGGTCATTTAAATAAAGGTTTGAAACAAATTTCGTAGGTTAAACCTTTTTAAAAAAAATCTAATGAGGCTACGCTTTTTGGCTAACCATTCGCAAATCTAGTGCGATCCTTCGACATGGCATCCAGTATTTCATGTGCCAGCATTAAGGCATGGATGTCAATGGCATAGATAATTTAGATTAATAATGGATGCTCTCTTCGATGCGAAACTAGGGATTTTAAATTTTCCGAGAGCATTCAAAGCCAATTATTATTATTTATTCATTTATTTATTTTTGAAGAAGGTCCTGTCACTCATTTTGCGGAGTTAGAGCCACCTGTGATTACAATCATATGTACACGGCAAGGACTGATTGCCGAACGAATTGACTTGTGACCGAACTATTCCTTGGTTCTGGGCCCCGTGATTTTTAGGGCCCTCAAATGGCTAAAATTGTAAAAGTTCCAACTTATTATTCAAGATAAGGAGCGAAAGTTAAGATTTTCTCCTTTATTTATTTACTAGAAAGTCAAGGTATAAATCCCGTAAGGGGTATAATCAAGGTCGCCCGTCAAGGTCAAGGCAATTTTCGCCCGCCCGGGCGAAAATTGCTTCTGCTCTTCTACATTTGAACGAAGCAATTGCCTGTGCGGTGATATTTTGATAGTTGAAATTGTAACCCTAACTCCAGTGGATGAACACTAAACTCCAGTAGGTAGCATTCATTGTTGACCATTTTTTTCGTTTCTTCATTCCCCTGAAATGAATCAGTGTCTTACCAGTAAAACAGTTAAGTGACCGGATCGAGTTCAGCCATGTCACAATAAAGACTTTCCCTACATTTTAAACATTATCGAAAAATATTATCAAATTATCATGCCGTGGCGCGAGTTTCATTGTTGAAACACGCGGGTTACTCGATCATCGGCTATTACTTATATGAGGATTTCTACTTTCTTCTGCTCACTAAAACTGTTGGATGCTCATCCCTCCCATCATGTTTGGTGCCAAAATGGGTGATATATCGTCAAATTGTTGCTAAAGGAGCACCAAGTTGCGGAATTTGGCCATTTCATGAGCGAAATGAGTCGGGTGGTTGCATCCTAATTTCCACGAAGTCTTGATTTGCTGTATTCTAGATTGTACCAACACATGTCCATAAGATCTACACATTTTTAACAATTTTATGAGCAACCATCTTATTCTGCTGACATTTTCTATAAAGTTTTTAAACCCTCTATAAAAATATATTTTTCTGCGGGCTTTTCAAAAATCATCGAATTCTTCAAAATCTTTATAGATCCGATTGACGCTCTCGATATCTATCTGACTATGCACAGAATCCAAGGCTTAATTCTTAACAAAAGAAATACCGTAGCTGTGTCTTCTAACCCTATTTTCATATGTAAATGATCTCGATACCGTATAATCTGCTGAAATTCCCATAAAATTAAAGAGAAGAACTGGAGTTGAGCATTGAGCACTTGTTTAAACAGAACCCTGGGAGAATCACGTTTTCTGGAAATAGTGATGCGTCAGTCAAACCCATCAGGCTCCTTGAGGCAATTACTACATTAGCATCATTGGCAATGGTTACACGATACTTGAAAGACACGTGAGGTTTTCGAATAAATCGATAAGATTGAAAGAAATTTAAATGAGGATTTCAGAGATAAGATGCTAACGGAGCTCAGACACAGCAATAAAAAGCTATAAAACTTTGCATTTTTTCCGCCTGCCGTGGGCCCTAAAGCAGTCAAACTTTGTAAACACAAACATTCACGGATAACACCCCGTCAGGAGTGCTGACTTCAGCGCTACTGCGTTGCCAGGAGCGTATCTACGAATTTATTTCGGAAGGGGCCCATGACATATACTATTAGGAAATCTAAGATGGAAAATTTTAAAATTCTTATTCACATATGAGTAGCTTTAGTTTTGTTTCGGGAGTGGCCTGGGTTCCTTCGACTTCTCTCTTAAATACGCCCTTGAGTGGTGCTCAACCATTCTTAAAATATTTGTTGTGGGGGAGGGGATGAGAAATTAGGATGCATCCACCCGACTCGTTTCGCTTGAGAAATGGCCAAATTCCGCAACTTGGTGCTCATTTGGCAACAACTTACCGATATATCACCCATTTTGGCACCAAACATGTTGGGGGGTGGGGGGCGGATAGGCATCCAACATTTTAAGTGAGAAGAAAGTAGAAATGAATAAAGGAGGAAATCTTAATTTTTTCTTTCCTTTTTCTTAAATAATAGGTTAGAAGTTAAACAATTTAGTCATTTGAGGGCCCTAAAAATCACAGGGCCCAGAACCAGGGAATAATTTAGTAATCAGTCAATTCGTTCGGTGATCAGTCTTTGTCGTCTACTTATGGTTGTAGTCACAGGCGGCGCTAAGCGCTAACTCCTTTAGAGTCTTCCCAAAATTAGTGAAAGGATCCTCTAAAATCAGAGGTTCCCAACCGGTGGTTCGCGAACCCCCAGGGGTTCGCGAGGTGCAGGAAGGGGGTTCACGAAAATTTCGGTGCAATGGCGGATTTTTCCTCGTTTGGTAAAAAATTATAAAATATTCAATTTGCACACATAGTTACTAAATTTTTTTTTTTTAATTTGAAAACGCGCCAGACTCTTGTATTAAGCTCAAAAAAAAAAAAAAAAAAAAATCTTTCAGCGGTTTTATAATCTTGGTTAAAAAGAAATTTTCTCATTTTTTTTTTTTTTCGATAGACAACAAAAAGAGATATCCTTCCTTCTTTATTGCGAGGCGCCATGCAGAAACGTTGTATTAAGCTGTGGCGGGGATGACCTGACACGATGATCTTAAAAAGACGCCATCGCGTGGAGTCAATCAAACAATATACATAATATACATATGTCGAAAAAAATAAAGAATTCTCAAACAATGCATCATAGGGGTATTATTTCTAATCTGGTTGAAATATAACTCGGGAATTTCCGTCGAATTCAGTCATCGAATAGCAGACATGACAGCAAAAGGCTCCAAACTCAAAATTTATTACTGGATTTTACCCATCTGTTCGTTTTCAAAAATATATAACATCAACATGTTCATAGTTCTGGGGAAATAGTTGTTAACAGACGTATTTAGAGATACTTTAGAGATGCTTGAAAACAAGTGATTTTGTTTGCAATTGGTTTTGCTACGTGAACTTGCTACTCTGTTTGTGAAGTTATAATCGTGTTGGTAATTTTTATGATTTAATAACTTTCTGCTGTTATGGATCGATGGTTGAAAACTGGTAGTTTGGTTGAGCGACAAATGGACAAGCAGTCAATCGATCAACCCTCAACATCAGCAGTAACTTTCGAATCAACACAGGATATTGAAATAGATAGCTGTAATGAACTGCCGCCTCCCCCGACTAAACAGAAAAGTGAACTAGGGGAGAAAAAAGGAAAAAAGCGAAAATATGACAGTGACTATTTACAAATGGGCTTTTATTTTACTGGAGAAGAGTCTGAACTTAGACCGCTTTGTCTTCTCTGCAACGAAGTTCTAGCGAACAGCAGTTTGAAACCGTCACTTCTGAGAAGACACCTCGAAACAAAGCATCCGACACACAAGGACAAACCTATCGAATATTTTAAAAGAAAATTGGAATATAATAAAAAGTGTAGCGTCTATGTTCCTGTTAGAATCCAACGAAGATAGTAAAATGGCCCTTGAAGCTTCATATCGAGTCAGTTATAGAATTGCAAGATCTGAACAGCCACATACAATTGCAGAAAATTTAATTGGACCGTGTGCTAAAGATATTGCTAAGTGTATGCTGGGAGAAAAGTCAGCAAAAATAATTGACCTGGTTCCGCTATCAAACAACACAGTATCACGCAGAATTACTGATTTGGCAAGTAATGTGGAGAAAGAACTTGTGAATAGAATAAAAGAGAATAATTTTGCGATCCAGCTTGATGAGTCGACTGATGTAGCAAACGCTGCAATATTACTTGTCTATGTTAGGTATATTTTTAACGATACAATTAAAGAAGATGTACTATTTGCAAAACCTTTGAAAACCAACACAACTGGAGAAGCAATTTTCGAACTGGTCAACAGTTACTTTGAAGAAAATGGAATAGATTGGTCTTTGTGTGTGGGTGTGTGCACGGATGGTGCAAAATCAATGACAGGAAAATTTGTTGGCTTTGTGGTGCGAGTAAAGAAGATCAACGAGAAAATTGAATGGACTCATTGCTGCATTCATAGACAAGCATTAGCATGTAAGCGTATTCCCGCAGAATTATCCGCTACTTTGAATGATGCGGTAAAAATTGTAAATTTCATAAAATCACGTGCCACAAACTGCCGTCTATTTCACGCGCTTTGTGAGGAATTGGGAAGCCTTCATGCTACTTTACTTCTTCACACAGAAGTTAGATGGCATTCCCGTGGCAAAATTTTGACACGCTTATTTGAATTGTAGTCAGAAGTCCAAGCATTTTTTGTTGATCATCCATTTCACTTGTCCACTTGCATATTCGATCCTCTTTGGATGCAAAGGCTTGCATATTTAGCTGACATCTTTTCAAAATTAAATGAATTAAATCTATCCTTGCAAGGTGCAGTTGTTAATATTTTCGTTGTATATGATAAAATTGAAGCTATGGTAAAAAAATTGAATGTTTGGATCCAATGCCTGGAAATGGGTGAGTTTTCTTGTTTCACTTCTCTTAGTAGTTTTTTATCAGGAAACTCAATGAAACTTTATGAAAGCGTTAAAAGAAATGTATGTGAACATCTGCAACATCTTGAACTAACTTTTGAGAGTATTTTCCTAATAGGCGTAACGTCCCTCTCTCAAACAACTGGATACGCAATCCTTTTGAAGGAAATCCATGCTTAGAGAACACCCTGACATTACCTGAAAAGGAAATGCTCATCGAGTTATCCTGTGATAATTCATTGAAAACTACCTTTAAAGAGCTCTCGTTAATTGACTTCTGGCTCAGTGTAAGAAATGACTATACCGTTTTGTCCAAAAAAGCAATTCGAATTTTATTACCATTTTGTACAACATATCTGTGCGAGAAAGGATTTTCCTCCTATACTTATCTCAAAGATAAATATCGAAGCAGATTGAATGCAGAGCCTGATTTAAGACTCAAACTGTCAGACATTGAACCAAACTTTCAGTTTCTTTGTTCCGTCAAACAGCCACAAATATCGCATTAAGGATTTTTTCCCCAATTTAAAGTATGCTTAAAAAATAGTTGGTTTATAAAACTTCTTGTTTATAATTTTTCTTGTAGATGTAGTTTTAACTTTTTATTAATGTTTGCACTTAATGATATTTTACAATTATATTTTTGTTTATTGCAATCAAATGCTGCAAAAAATGGAAAGCAAACATGCTGTTTTTTTATTGTTTCTTACATGTTACTAATTTCAACATCAGGGGGTTCGCGAACTTTTTTGCCTGTTCCAAGGGGTTCGCAAAGAGAAAAAGGTTGGGAACCGCTGCTCTAAAATAAATAAAAAATATATCTTCTAAAATAAATAATAATAACAAAAAGCGCTTCGTGGAAGCCGTGTGCCTAATATCGCCGACCCGAAATATAACACATTACACTCTCGGTCCTAAAGACAGCTCTGTTTTTTGATCTAGACCAGAAGTCGAGCAACTCCTGATCCAGCAGTTATGCCTCGTGGATCACTTACCTTTGAATCAATTTAGAAAAAGGATTTTGAATTTATCAGTGCATCACCTCCTTCTAGGTTGAGAATCGAAGGAAATTCATAAAAGTATCGCTAATTATTACTGCCCCGCCCCTTTCTTGTTACAAAATGAAACTTTCAGTGAAAATCGCGTTTAGGAACTAAAACTATTTAACTTCTAACTAAAATCAACTAAAATCACTGAATTTGAAATGAATTGAGTTTATAAGATGGGATAATTTGAAAAAATCTAAAAGCAGTTATAGCTTGAAAAATGACTCATATAAAGATGTGCTTCGATTTGTTTATTGACACACCTGGCATAACTTTCAGAAGCTCGATATTTGACTCGTGCAAAATGACACCGTACGTTAAAGATATCCAAGTTCAATTATTCATTCTTTCTAGAAACAGCTGCTACATGTTTCGCAGAAAATTTTATCAAAGGCAACGCAATTATTTGACCAGAAATCAGCCCTAGTGCAAACGCGAGCTACTTTGGCCCAGAGTTTGGAACTTTTCTCATGCTTTTCGCAATAGTTTTATAACTATTCATATTTCCAGGCTGTAGAATCTTGTTTTACAAATTTAGAGATCTATTAATTTAGTTTTTGAATTGTGATCAGTTTATTTCCAAGTATTTTTACCCTATATTATTGTTTTTTATTTGGGCCAAAGTTACCCTTGCGTTTGGGTTACTTTGACCCAAAGTAGCTTTCCCAATTTAAAATCATTGTAGTACTAATTAGAGCCAAAGGAAGACACGTGCTCAAAGGGAAAAATACTTTTTTGAAAGAAAAATTCCCTTTTACATTATTAAGTTTAAGTCACACATATTTGTTTTAAAGAAAATTGTTATTATTTTTTAAATGTGTGTGCATACCTAGTTATTGTCTCAGAAATTACCGACGGAGAATAGTCCCCTTTTCACCAGTTTTGGAGGTTGAATAATTTTATTAAGATAAAACCATTCGTAAAACAAAGGACCCTAAATTTTCGGTCACTTCCAAAACTTTTTGGTGCGTTCTATGCTCTCAACATTCGCTTCTTCTTCTCTCGCATGAAAAGCTATCTTTGGAAACCTGAGCTCATTCCATTCTAAAATAACAAAATTTCGTAAACTTTCCCAACAAGTTTTACAATATTTATAAGAAGTAGATGCTACTAGGTAAACCTTTTTCTAAACCTCCTGCAACTTTTAATTCCTCTTCGTCTTCCATAATGAAAGCGATGTAGCTGAGCCCTGATGAATTAAGTTTGCAATCTCTCTCTTTTTCCGTTGCCGAGAATTTCAAGTTTTTTTCTTGCGTTTTTCCTGTTTAGTTTTAGCTATTCTTTACTGTTTCGAATCTCTCTCTGGCGGATTTTTTCAAGTTTTTATGCTGGGATAAAGTAGGTCGTAATTTTTAGTTTAAGAGAGATGATGTGTCACTGTCAATTAAAAAAAAAAGAGAAGTACATTTATACAACGGCATAGATTATTAGTTCTAGTACTCATAAAAAGATACTTAAAAGCTCTTAGCTGATGTAGAACTGCTTCTACACGAAGAAGTTTGAGAGGTTATGAAGGCACATATTAGCACAAAGAACTTAGAACCACTAGTGTTGCTTCTTTAACAGAGCTATAGAACTGCTTGGTATACATAATTGAGTGCGTGTGGATGCTCTCTAGTGGAATCTGTCAAAATATGTTTAAAAATTGCATCCTGAAGTTGACACAGAACGTTGTATTTTTTTTTACATTTGGGCCAAAGAAAGATCCTAGGTCCAAAGTAGCCCGTGTTTACGGTAACTTCTCTTACCTATTGATTATGCGTTCATCTTAATAAATCATTCCCCTTTTTGGTTTTGAATAATCATACTGTGTTTTGTTCCTTCCTTTAAAAAATATTTAATAAAAAAGGGTATAAAATCAGATGTGTAATTACTGAAAACATGTACTACTCTGATTTACAGGAGAAAAAATTTGCCTTTATTCAACAATAATATAAAAACAACTTGCATTCACACCAATGACATTGCCATTCAATCAGGGCGACTCTCGTATCGGTCGAACTTTTCCCCTTGTCGATTTAGACCGGCCACGTGAACGAAATCGCGTTCCATTTACCACTGTGATATCAAATTCTCTACGTCACCAAGTGGAAAATGATATCAAAATTAATTACGAGGTGTACGAGAATCATTTTGTTAGCTTGTGGAATACCTTTACTATTCTTCTCAAGTAATAAGTATTTTACTTTCACATTTTTCTCCCCCCCCCCTCCTCCTCGGACAAAAATGAAGCTAAAAGGAAAGCAAGGAATAAAGGAAAAGGCAAACGAGGAATTTGTCTCATTTTATGCTAACCACTTTACAGCCATTGAGGAATAATGCATCATAAATTTCGAAAACAACACTTCGAATTTCTCACACATTTGCCTCCTCACATTTCAAATATTTTAACCATCTTTGACGTCGTTATCAAGATAATAATAGCAAAAAAGTTTCAATTTCTCTTGCCCAATCCACTTTCTGGGTGATGTGGACTTGTATGGAGCCCTTTCGAAGGCATAACCTCAAATCACTCCTCCCAATTAGAGATGCTGACTCATTCTTGACCCAATAAAGAACCTCTCTTCTAGTCAAGGGCTCTAGGAATGACTCCTTTACGAGGCTCGAATCTCCGGCCTTTTTTTTTTATTCTGTAGCTTTCGATCTTGCAATGTCCAAAAAGGGCAACGCCGTATGAGAAGGGAAAGTGTTTTTGAAGATCAAGACCTTGAGAGGAAATCATTCGCACACGACACGTTCCTGGAGTGAACTTCCTGTTGAGGTTGTGTTGTAGATGAATGACCGAAGCATAAACATGAATAAGGAAATGGGAATTTTAAATATTTCCTGTTCCAATGTCGCCTTGAATTTTACTTTTTTCGTTGAATGTTTCTAAAATGGGGAAAATTCATTTTTTGTTTTTATTTCCGTTTAAGTTATGGGAAACTGTTTCTTCAGAGTGAAAATGAAGCTGCGGGTGCTGTGAGGCTTTGGATGGAGGAGAAAAAAAAAGGGAGTATACAATATGGATGCCTCAATTGCTGAATCGATTAACTCCACTTATTAAAAAAAATCCTCATTTCTGATTTTCTAGTGCTTTATGAATGCTTAGCATGTGAATTTACATTAAAGTTTTGATTCAGTACATTTCTGACCATGTGCCGGCAGAAAATGTAACATGATGTCCAATTTACTCCTATGGATAACACCATCTTCACAACTTTTCGCTACTTTTTGTTTTATGGAGTTAGTCGGTTTGGCATGAGACATCCAAATGCCATTATTGACATGTTAGCCACTTCTACTAAATGAAAAAACTACCATAAACTCAGAAACGGATTTGATGGGGACATAGGAGGTCCTGCCCCTTCCAAAGGGATGAAATTAATCTAAACCCTCCCATTAAATATTTAAACTCATTTCTCTACAGTACAAATAACATTTTTTAAAACTAATTTAAAACACACGCACACAAACCATAAAAATTGTATGAGCGGGGGGGGGGGCACTTTTTACTGGTTCTGTGCCTCCTCCAAGATTTATCTCTGTATTCGTCTCTGTGCGAACTCGGAAAAACGTCAGAATGCGCGTGAAAAATTTTCAAGACAAATTTTTGGTTCGAAGGTGTCACTGTCATATTTTAAAAAAGTTCTTTCGATCATATGTTTACAACCAAAGAGAAAGTATTTTGGTATGCCGAGTAAAACTTTCTTTAGACTCACGAGAAAGCCTGTTACTTTTTTTAATGTCACGTGGCACTTCTCCGCACTCTACTATACTTAGTGCGATAGTTCATTGTCTATCTCTGGTTCTTTTGGTTTCAGTATATGTCAATCGAGTTACACTAAGCATTTCTCGTAGAGAAAACGATAAATTAGAGTTCTTACCCATTGAATTTCGGCGACACAGCGAAATGACACGTGACAGTTAAGCAAAAACCTGTTTCACGTTAGTCAGTAGGAAGCAACCCTATGCTATCTCTATTAGATGTCTCCAGGAGAGCGTCGGATAAGAATAGTGTTGTCATCAGTCAAACATATTGAGTAGATCAAACTCAGCATTTCTGCATGAGAATATTTACTTCTATTGTAAAGTTGCAAAGATATTTGGGATTTTGTAATTGTATGTGTTTCTTTTTTCTTTTACAAATCTTAAATGCGTCTCTATTGGAACAGCTCGTACGTCGAATCAATTATTCAACCGATTTTGCCAACTGCTTGCAAATGTGTACACTGCTGCAGCCACGGTCAAATCCCTGGAGAGGACCTAGTGTTGTAAATGTAATAATATCCGGTGAAAGGAACCCCACTGCTCTTGCTTCTCGTCTCCCAGCCACCGGAACGTCTGGCGCCCTGGTCTCCCTGCCCTCGTTTTCTCCCATCACGTGATCAATATATAAGCGGGGGAGAGGAATTCTGGTGAAATTGGGGGGGGGGACAAGGCGAGGGACGACGGATGACGCGAAATCGATACAGAATTCTCGGTCGCTCACCTCATGGAATGCAACAATGGAATGAAATGAAAAGAAATGGGCTGTCTCGGTGCCACTGTGGGATCTAATGACGAGAAATTAAATTTTCAGAAGTCGAGCAACAGGAGTGTATTGAGAGAGGGTGGAATGCTGTGCATTTGTTTTCAGCCAAATTTGAAGCCGTAAATGACGTACCAAATGCAGTGTCAGTTTGGCGACATTTTCGAGATTCCCATAGAAGATCCCTTATGTTAACCTACTTCATCGATTGTCTTTGTAAAACTAATTTTATCAAAATTATGCAACCTCGAAAAAGTGATAACATTGTCGGAGGTATTTTTAATGCCCCCAGCAAAAAATTCTCCCGCACCAAGAATCGGAAACAAGCCTCAAAAATTTATTCAAGCGCATTTTCAGGCGTTCTATCAAAATTAAGCATTGTGGAAAATGGTGGAGAAGCAACTGTATGCTTTTGAAATACAGCACTGGATTTGATTTTTAAACTCAAATGTTAAAAATCAAAATGGAACACATCTCTTCTTCCCCCTCCCCCCTCCCCATTTGCTATTTCATCCTTAGGAAGTCAATTTTTTTTTTTTTTTTCATAATTGGTCACTATCAACCATTATGACCTTTACTGTATTCGTGCATTTCATTTTTTGAAAAAAAAAAAAAAAGACTATTTTCAAGCCTTAAAAAACACCCTAGCTAAATCCTTGATTATTATATACGTAACAAAAGTTACCTGTTTTATACATGAAAATAGTTCACGGCTGTTTGTATATGTGTGTGTTGATGATATAAATACACAGTTTACGTTGGATTTTTACCAGATTTGGCAAGAATCCCCCACCCCCCATTTTTCGTCCCACCCATTGGCACTTTTCCGTAATCGAATCCACGGTTTACTTCGGAAAAAGATTATGAAATTTAAGGCAGCTAATGGGATTTTTTTGCCGGTTTTCCAAAATGTCAATAAGCAAAAGCAACAACAAAATATTTATTTATATTTATTTTAAGAAGCAAATCGTTTTTAAGATATTAAATCTTTTATAAAAATTAAAATTTAACTGACATTTTGGCGCTTTGGTTAAGCATATAGTGATCACTTGCGAAACCTTTGTCAAAGTTCTAGGGGATCCTAGAGTACTACGGAGCCCAGATTGAAGGCCTCTGCTGAGTGTGTGATTCCACTTTCAAGTGTAGCAAGGCTCTATTTTTTCAGCAGGACTGCGGAGTCGGAGGGAAAATGACCGACTCTTGGAAATTTCAAGTTTTTAACTCTGACTCTTTAATCCGGTCCGGCTCCTGGAATTTTAAAACCTCCGACTTCAACTCATTGACCTCAAAATTGTTCATACTCCTGCTCCTGGAATTTGAAAAACGTCGCCTCCAACTCTTTAGCCTAAAGTCGGTCCGACTTCGTCTCCTGAAATTTTAAAATCCGACACCAATTATTTTACATCAAAATCGGTCCGACTCCGCAGTTTTGGTTTTTAGGGTCCTATTTATGTGGAGTAAACGCTGACCCTGAGATCCCCCCCCCCCTCTCTCTTTGTGTTCAAAAAATATTCAGTTCAATGTACGATTTGTATGTCATGTAATGGACAGATCAATCCGGTCTCTAGGACTGACCTTCCCATATCAGGGAGAGAGTCGCTCTTCCCGTATAAGGACCAACAACCCTTCGGTGGGTGCTCCGAAATGGGTCAGTCGGCCGAGACCTTCGCCGTGTGGGAGCGACCTTTGAACGCTTGACGTCAACCTTCACTCTCTTTCGCCTCCTGTTTCATTTTTCTTTTATCACAGCTGTAAAAGAATTACCATCCGCACGTTTTTTTCCCCAGTATGTATTATATGTATTTTATACCCGAGCTCTGATTAAAACAATGGGGCATTATATTACACCGTTTAAGAGCATTCTCGAGTAACTCTTTGAAATTTCGCATTCTTTTTCCCCATTTTTTTCACTTTTGCGTAATAGGATGAACAAAATTGTCATTGTGTGAACGAAACATCGTCTGCCTGATATTTAAACAAAAAGGAAAAACCAAGGTTGTTTTTTGAAAACAATATTGTTACGTGATCTCCATCCAGTGATCTTACTTTACAGCAACTTTCCGTCCATTTGTAAACAAAGCCAGCGCATCCCAGCACCTATCACTTCGAAAAGATTTTTAAAATGGTAACGTAACTAGGATTGAGAAACTCCGCTGTTAAACAACAAGTCTAAAAACTGATTTTTCAAAGTTTAAAGAAAAAAAACTCTACAGTAAATTATCTTTCACAATAAAGTTATTGATTCATTTTAATCTGCCAAAGTTTGAAGAAGAGTGAAAAAGATTGTTTTCGAACAGCGATTACATTCCGGTGACACATATTCTCACTTTTACTGCATAGCTTTTCGCAAAATCTAATTTTATCAGATATTCTATTGACAAATGAGGATACCCCATAAAAAATCGGTTCTAAAAAATAATGTTGCTTCTTTATAAAGAATACTTAAAGAATGCTTTTTCCGTGGAATTAACTTGCTTAAAATGTTGTGTGCAATTTACGCAACTTTAAAATTCAAGATTAACATTTTTAAGGCAGCGTTTTCAAAAAAGAACTACGGTCGAACAAAGGAATCCCTTAGCTTATGATTATGACAGAGGAACTGGAAACAGTAAAGAGATGGACCTTATTAGCTTTTTAAAGAAAAGCAACAACCCTTGGAAGATTAACAATAGAAGAAAAAAAAATAATTTCAAGAAACTACTACTTCTATAAACGATTAATTGTTATTTTCTGCAACTCCAGCAGAGGGATCAAGTCGGCGTAAATGAGTCATCATTTTGCTCTTGAAATCCCTGATACATTGTTCGTGTGATGCGGACTCTGAAAACTTTCATCTCAGTCGAGGCACACTGAATTTTCTTCATCAACGGTGTTATCATTAAAAAATAACACTCTCTCAGTTAGTTTTCTAACGCTTGATTGTTTTCATTCCGTCATTTTTTTCTTTTATTTTCCTTGTTTTATGCTGCTGCGACTCAAAGTTCATTTTTGTATTACTGTCAGCAGAGCCTGATTTACCATTAGTCCTAGTCCTATGAGGCCCGGTCTAGTGTGCCCCTAACACAATGTGTCCTCAAAAAAAAAAAGACCATATAAAACAATGTTCCAATATAAGATTTTAATTATTTCTTATAGTGTTTAAAATAAAGAGTAATGCATAAAGTGAAAAAGTAATGTGGCTCTTTTATTATCAAAACAGTCCCTTTTTGCTAAAGCTTGATCACGAAAAGAAGGCGGATGACCTTGAAGCAAAAACATCATTTGTATCATTTGTAATAGGTTGTTGTTTGTTATTATTTTGGAATAGATAGGATTAGCGAGACCATGCCTCTTACTATTCGCTGCTTTCTCGCAGATTCTATCTATTACAAATGATACAAATGCTGTTTCACTTCAAGGTCATCCGCCTTCTTTTCGTGGTCAAGCTTTACCTAGTATTTTACTTAAGTAGTTTACACCCACAATAACAAAAAAGTTGTGCAGTTGCAATTCCACAACACTTTCATCAGTAGCACGATTCAACCCCCCCCCCCCTCCTTCCGAAAAGCATACTGCCCCTAAAATTTCTAAATCTTCACTGTCAGTATATTTGGAAAACCCTTTTTTCCCCTGCCTTTTAATTTTACACTTTACCGGTTGTTGTATATTTTATTTCATAGTCTTATTACTTACTAGTGGTACCCGCACGGCTTTGCCCGTAGTGGAAAATTAAAAGGTTATTTAGTTCGCCTGTATATTTACAAATAATGGATGATGAATTTCACGTCAATATGGTATGTTAATTTGCTTGCCCATGTTATGGAAATTTGCTAGTCCACGTATGATAATTTGCTCGTCCATGTTGTGATAATTTCCTCGGTAAAATGTTCTTAAAATTGGAATAGAAAAAGAACAAAATCGAGTTTTTGAAAAATCGCTTCGAGGTGCTAACCCCTATGTCGCGAACTAATTGTGTGCCGAATTTCATGAAACTCAGCCGAACGGTCTAGGTGCTATGCGCGTAACAATCATCCAGACAGAGATCCAGACTATCAGCTTTATTGTTAGTAAAGATTATTTACCGTCTGAATTTCATAAGTAAAAAGAGGTTTTAAGCAGTAAGTAACCGCCCCTAAGCCAGGGTTAAGTCAGAACTACATGCAATATACCAGACAGCCCGGTTATCCCATTTGGGATTTTTTGGAAGTTACCCGGGATATTCTGGATCTAACCGGGTTGCCTGGTATATTGCATGTAGAAAAGGGGTTTGTTTTCAAAAAGGAATCTCTCTCTCTCTCTCTCTCTATTAGAATACTTCTCTGAGGCTCAAGCCAAATGAAATCACGTAAAAAGTTTCCCGCCTTGCTCCTATTAGGTGACTCGACTGGCCAAAAGCAGCTTCTGCTGGAACTGATGAATGGAGCTTGGAGATAAGAGTGATCACGTTCTTACTCATTCCCTTACAACACCGTACGTAGTGATGAACTACATTCTACGACATCTTTCACTCGATGATACTTTCTCATGTTCCAAAAGTGGACACGTTGCCAAATTCTAGTGATCAAGTGCTGCTGTCTTTTTTGCTCGAATGTTTCATTCCACTTAAAGCCATTGACGCAATATTTCAGCTAAAATGATGGCAACACGTTCAGCGAAAAATGATGCTACGAGAGGGAGATTACATTTTAACACTTCAAGGAATTATAAAAATTGTGTGAAGTGTTTGTTATAAATAATTTCAAAAGATAGTCTAATATGTCAAAGTTGTAACGTGTGGTACAGATGCGTCTGTTAATGAATTACTTGTTCTTGGATGCTTATATCTGCCGCGAAATTTGGAATAATTCTGTAGATGATTGTACGGTGTGCGGTTTATAGGGTCTCGTTTATAGTCTGCGTATTGCGACCGAAACGAGAATTAAAAGAAAAGAATAACAAAGTAGTTGCCGGTGCTGTTGGTTCTAAAAGTAGCAGAAGGTATACTGTATAAAAATTTAAAGATAAGAAGTCACTTGCTGAATCTTTTTTATACGGAAGATGATAGGTAACTTAAATTAAAACGAAAAATATAGCACTAAGAATTTTAATTTTTCTGAAAATAGATCCCATATAGCATAGCGAGATTCAAATATTTCTCTATAAACGAAAAAACTTATAATAGGTAAGAGGCTATCCGCAAAGGATGTCGCATTTTTTTCGATATTTTTGACCGTCTCCCCTGTTTTTCACGAAGTGTTAAAGTTCAACGTCCCCCCCCTCCCGTCACATATTACGCTATTTTTGATAAAAATATTCTTGTAAAAAACGCGTGATGTGATACTTCTTGTTACCCATTCGTCCCTCTTGTCACAATTTCACGAACACCCCTCCACTCTCAAAGCGTGACATCATTTCTAGACAGCCCTTAATGTGAAACATATGAGATGAGAATTAAATTAGAAAAGAAGATAGTAATTAGATCTCATAGATATTGCTGGAGGATAATATTTTACGGCATTATACAGAAGAAAAACTAAAATGATATATAAATGCCAAATTTATTAGAGAAGCAAATAACAGGCACTATATTCCGAAACAAACTAGTTGGTATCTTCAGTATACCATTTAATACAACTCTGTTGTACAGTACATAGTAAGGTAGTAGTACAGCACATGACCAATTCTTCGTCTTTCTGATAATTATGTGATCCGAACCAGGGCTCAGTTTGCATGGGAATATAAGCAGTGGTGCCCAAACTTTTTCGATTTGTGGCAACTTTTGGAGAATTCGAATTTTCTCGCGGCACCCTACACTGTTAAAAAAGATCCTGACATTTTACGGTAAAAGTTACTGGCATCCATGTTGCCAGTAACTTTTACCGCAAAATCCTATTTTACTGTAAAATTTTACGGTAGAATAAACGAAAGTAAAAAAACGAAAAAAATACGAGCAGCAGGTTTCAATTTTGAGACTTTCGGATTGACAGGTGGCTTTGCTGCCCACCATACGAGTCGCGACGCATCGAGTGACGGGAAATACGGTGTTATATGCTTCGGACTGTAAGTCACGTGGTGTATCAATTAGCACTGCAATCGCTTGTTTTTTCTCGGTACAATTTCCTGTAATTTTTTCGTGTACTGTAAACACTCCATTTTACAGTAATATTTACTATAAAAGATTCCTGAATTTTTAACAGTGTAGTCTATTTTTAATATGTGTGAAATATTGATATAACGGACACGTCACAGCACCCCTTGCCTTTCTCATTTCTGTGACACCCACTTTGAAAACTCCTGTACTGTAGAGTGATTAAAAATGCCAATTAATACTAATTTTATATCGCATCATTCTGAGGACTGGCTGTTTAAGAATAATAAAATAAATTATTTCTCTTTTACAGTGGACAATTTATCCGCAATGTACTCATACAGAGGACGCAAGGGAATCAATTACTTTACTAAAAACGTTTTCAATTAAACTAAGCTGTTGTGTTGATTGGATTATTTTGATTTGTTGAATACATTGAAAATTGCTTTTAAAGATAGGAAGGAAAAAAGGTTTTCTATGAGATCAATATCGAATAAAATGTTTTCTTTATTTTTAACAACTAGTCCTAACTAATGAAACATTAACAAATAAAAAATGATACAATAAAGCTTTACTATTCAAGGAGCATACATAACACGTACCATAATTTAGGAACCTGCGACATTTTGATCAAAATTCAGAATCAATTCGATTAAGAGCAATTTTAGCTTCTGTTACAAATAGAAAGCGTTAACTATTCGATCTGCTTCATGAAAACAGTTCAATTATTCCAGTGATACAAATGCGGTGCCTTTTTTGTCCCCAAAAACTGTTCTCTCGTGTTACTTCCTCTTCTGTTTTCACAAATCACAATGTGCTCTATTTTTATACGATGAATAAAGCGTGCCCGATATTCCGAATCTTGGACATTAAAGTGAACAACTAACTCGTTGTCACCAATTTGTCATCTTGCGACGTCTGCACGCTATGCCGCCATGATTTGCGACTTCCGAAAACAACAAACGACTGTTTTCTTCTGGAAAAGGGCACTTTCCACGTCCCGAATTCCAAATAGAATAGTAGCTACTTCCGGATGAGATCGTTGTCACAGAATCCTGAGATTTCACCAAGAGCGAAGCATTTCCGTTCATGCCGGATATTGTCGTCGCTTCGGTGATAGACATAGTCCAGAATAGCTGAAAAGTTGTTGTGCCTTTTCAAAAACCTCTATTCCGTTGAAAATAATTCAGAACAAGCAAATCGTTGAAAGTTAGTGACAAAGTGGGTGCGCTCATTGTGGATTTGCAGCAAGGCTCGATTCTGTCCTACCCCATAGTGCTCGAAAGAAACAATCTCAAAGCAGGTCCCGCAAAATTTTACGAAAGAAATTAATCTTGAATCTAGGGAAATAGTTTAAAAAAGACATTGCATTGATGAGTTTTTAAAAAGTTTTTGCAAAGTGAAAACGGTTTCGTTTTAACAAAATAATGCAAAAAAAAAAAAAGTACAAAAACCGAAAACAAACCAAAAAAAAAAAAAAAAAACTTTTGAAATTTAAAGCAAACAGCGGTAAAAGTAGGTAAGGTTAACAAAACTTACTTTTAACTAAACAATGTTGGTTGCCGAAGAGTCTTAAAACCTATTTTCCTACGTAAATAGTCTGAATTCCGTCTAATGCAATAATTTTCAAAGACTTATTCAGTGGTTCCCGTAAGGTCAGATAATTATTTATTCGTTAAAACTGTCTTTGAGGGGCAACACTCAATTTTTTATTCATTAATATGGAATGTCCGCCATGATGTCGGAACGTAAAAGTTTTTGCTATTGTTTATTTGGGAATCAAATGCCTTTTTTTAAAAAAAATATCTGTATATCTTCATCGTTCGACAGTTTATCATGACCTTATAATCCCCTGATCTAATGCAAATGAAGTACAAGCGCGCAGTTCGCTTGAGCTCCCGTGTTCCCGTGAAGAGTAAGCCCCGCAAGTGCTAGATAAATAAGTTTATTTTTTTTACGCAATTCGTGCCCACGTTTGAGGAATTCTATTTTTAAATAATTTATTTGAGCATTCTCTTAAGTTACAGTACATGTGCATTGTTCATTCATTTTTACCTATTTCGAAAAAGTGTCATAAAGTTTAGTTTTTTGAGCAAAGTCTTTCGTTCAGATGTCTAACTATGATATGGATTTGCTGCATGAGTTTTTATTTTCTTTAAAATCAGGCATACCGAAGAGTTAACCAGGAATTAAGCTTTAAAAAAATTGAGTATAGATTAAAATCGTAGAAATATTTAATACAAGCATTCACACAATATTTTCGTTATCACTTCATTCTTCGCTGTACAAGTACTACATTTGAAGGAAGGAAAACTGTTTCCTTTTTGGCAAGTAATTGCATCTCCATATCACATCAGATTAAACTTCCTTCCTGTTTTTTGTTCAAGAGATCAAAAGACATTTCTATAATATTTTAACCATTTAGCTATAACTCGTAAATTATTTGCCAGATCAACACAAGGACCCGTAGCTAGATTGTGAATGAGGAATCTCTCTTTGATCAAACAGCTCTTCGCTTAACCGGGCTTAACACGCTTTTTTCCACACTTGAATCGATTATTTCAGAAAGGGCATAAGTCCAACTAATGCAACTTTTCAGGAATTAATAAACAATGATTATTTCATTCAGAAATGAACTAAATTCTACGAAATTTTTTATGACTAATCTAGCCACAAGTATCTCGCCTTAAATTACGTTCCATTTCATTACTGAAATTAATTAAAATTGTTTTTTCAATTTGGACTTATGCTCTTTCTGCAATAAATAATCTGAAAGACTAGTTTACAGTGATGAAAATGTAAATCAAGTCTAACAGATTTGTTTCAAACTGATTTATGACAATAAAAAATAATATTACAAAGTGACAAAAATAATTAGTGCAGTCCGTATTCATTAATTCATCCTCTTCAGAAAATACATCGTGTATTTTCCTCTTTCTCTAGTCTTGTTTTAGTGAAATAAACAAGTCTGGCGTAAAAAAAAAAATAAAACTAAAAATAAAAAAATACAAAAACCAACAAACTGAGATAAAAAGCAAAAGTTTTACATGCGTAGAAAACTATATTCATATTCATCAAATACATCTTCCATGGAAATATTTTTTTCTATCCTTCTCTTGTCTAGTTTTGTGTACCAAATTCGATGTACATATTAGTAGTACTATGTGTAAAATTGCACTGAATAATCATTTTGTTATTTGTTATTTGTGTCATCAATATGAAAATTTTCCCTTTATACTCAATATTGGCGAAGGTAGTTCAGCCGTCAAGCATTACTTTGCAATATTCTCTTGAAAACCGTCTATAAAATAGCTAGCCTGAAATCGTTCCTATGATGCTCTATCGAATATTTAAGCATCATGAATGTTAATAATTGAAAACATTTGTCGCCCAGTAGAATCTTTTTCCAAAATCTCAATTTGGGAGATAAGTTCTCTTTAAAAATGAAGGGCACCTGTTTAAGCAGTTACAGATTTCATTGTTTTCAACAAATTTGACGGTGAATTTTGATGCAGTTTCAGGATTTCACCTTATAAGAGATTAGATTTCACATGTCATTTCAATCTGTCATATATGTTAAACATTCGCTTTACTGTCCCAAGATCCCGGTTGCAAAGGACAAACGAATGTCCTCTCAGAGGAAAATCATCAGCAATCTTATTAAATTTCTTCAGTGTTATTTCTAGAAAAAGTCTCCTGCACTGTTGTTCTTATTTGTACCAGCGTATATCTCACTGAAAGTATACAGTTTTTTCGCAGTTCCTAGAGTGATGTTAGTAAAACTCTTGAGAAATTAGCGAATTTCATTCGGATTCCGTGATTTCGAATCTCCCTCCAACCTCTTGAGCTGACGAACCTACCATTACCGAAATTATGTTAGATCAAAGGAGTTCTTTGTTTTTACTTCATTACGCCAAAAAATCTAGTTCTTCTGTGATCTTGCCATTGCGTCTTACTATTTCTTCCTTCGCGTTTAGTGCAGAAAGGACATAAGTCTGGGACTTACTCCCTTTCTGCACTAAACGAAAAATGTGACCCCTAAATAAAGTGCTTTGTTGCACAAGAATTGACTTCCCTGCTACCCTAGTCGATGTCTCTACATACAAGCATGGAAAAACCACAGCTAACTCAATTTTGAAAAAAATGTGAGTTATGCCCTTTCTGCAATAATCGATTCCCTTATATTCATTTGTTTTTACTTAACTATATGATTTTTGATTGAAGTTCAGGCACCTGAGGTTAAAAGGATAAAATTAAATCGAGAAAAAGTCACTAAATCGATAAGATGAAGGAGTGGGATACGAAATTTTACAAACTCATTCTTTCCTTCCCAAGCCTCCTCTATAGCTCCATTCTTTGGCTAATTCATTGAACCACTACTTATTCATATATTCATTACAAATAAAAGGTACTACTTAGCATTTAAGCAAATTTATTAGCACCCCCTCTCAAGGGCAATAGCGCAACACCCCTCAAGTGCTACGGAGCCGCCACGTCTCCCAAAGAATGAGAAACCCCCAAAATGAAGTCAAAAACCTTCTAAAATATTGCCTCCCTCCTCTAAAAACTTCATCGGCGAAATCTGTGCCATGATCCCCCACCCTTCTAGTATTCCCCTTGCACACACACAGACCGATATGAATGACATAGATTAAAATGAGCAACAATTTCAAGTGAACCAAGACATCATTTTTCGACTTTCGTTATAAATACAGTGTACAAAAAAAAAAAAAAAAAAAAACCGTAATACAAAAAAAAAAACATATTTTCAAAATTTATATTTTCGAAATTTTTTTCATAAAAAAATAATTGCGTCACGAAATAAAAGAAAAACGAGCCAATTTTTCTGTTTTTTTTCCTGTTAAACTTCCAGTTACAAATGTTCAATGTGTGAGCCTTTTGTTGCACGATAAACATCTCATCTGTAACCCTCACACATTTTGTTGTATCACTTTGTCCATGTTTCGTTATGCTGTACAAATGTGTTTTTGGAATTCCTGTAGTGTGTTCCACATCGGGTGTTAATAAATAGTGCCTTTGATGCAACTCTATAGAAAGAAATAACACGGAATGTGGAAAAAACTGCACTACTGATTAGATGCTTTCGATAAAGATCTTGCCACCACCAGAAATCGAAGGAAAAAAAAAGCTGCTGTAACTTTTACGACTTTCAGTTGGGTGAAAAAAAAAAAAAAATCTCAAGTTTTCAAACAGATGTGTGGTAGAAAGTATAACGTTTGCCCTTTGTGCGTAACATTAAAAATCAATTTCAACAATTGTGCTACAAGCAAAAGTAGCGAAAAAAGTGGGAAAGTTTCAGTTGCATTTTTTTATTGCTACATATCTGTGATTCTAACGTTGTTTTTGAATTTTACTACTGCATGGTACTCAATTTAGAATTGGCTTATTTTGTATTTGATTTCTATTTCGTTTATTTACTGGTGGTACCCGCACGGCTTTGACCGTAGTAGATAATTAAAAAGTCATTTGGTTCGCCTGTATATTTACAAATAATGGATGATGAATTTTTCGCCAATTTGCTATGTTCATTTGCTCGCCCAGGGTAGCATGTGGTAGTTTTTTCGTCCACGTTATGGTAATTTGTTCATCTACGTTATGATAATTTGCTCAGTAAAATGTTCTTAAGATTGGAATAGAAAAGAACAAAATTGAATTTTCGAAAAATCGCTTTAAGGGACACACATCCATTTTAAGAATAACTCTGTGGCAAATTTCATGAAAATCGACCGAACGGTTTATGCGTGTCACAAACATCCAGATATCCAGACTTTCAGCTTTATTATTAGTAAAGATTTGAATCTATGGTGCTACAAGATTCTTTCTTTTATATCGTGAAGATGAATCAGTTCCTGCGAGTTTTACCTCTTAAACTAATCCTTAATTCCAACTCTGTCTGTGTTATTTGTTGTATTCTAAGATGATGTAACATCAGAAAAATGCTTTTAAAATCTTGCATTTGAAATATTTCATCATCAACTAGTACAATTTGTTTCACTATTTTTTCTCGGAGATTTTAATGCATAATTTAAAAACAAAATAGTTGATTAAATTAGAGTTTCAAGTAAGTGAAACGTTCAGCCCATAAAACTTCTTTAAAATTTCGTTATGGGGCCAAAAGCAACTTGAACTGAGAAAAAGACCCAGCCTTTTTGCTCATAGCATATTGACAGAAAGAGCACTTGACACTCGCGCACATATTCTTCCACTGTATTCCTCTTCCCGCACTGGAAAAAGTTTCTGTTTAAGAAAGATGAAATTCCCTGTTCTATTGCCATGGCAACCGACGGGTTGTCTGCCGGAGGATGCGGTTTCCGAGATGTTCTTTTGGACGGGGTCAATGATCGTGATGTGCGGGGCAGTTATGAAAATTCGAACTGCATGCTCCGAGCGTGTATGGGGTAAAAATGTGTGCGGAATGTCAGGGTCAAGGTGAAGAATTTTGAGTATAATCTTTATTTTCTTTCTTTTTAAAATTTTTGAGCGGCGTTTTCACATTTGAAGCAGCAAAGGAATGTAAGTGGCAAAATTAAAAATTTTGAGGTAACCAGTGCAAATAGTAGGGGACCCTCTCCTCTGTCTTGGGGCAAGAGATAGTACTAGTAGCCCTGGTAGGTGCTGATGTACAGCTTGATTTAGGAAAAAAAAATCTCAATGAAAGCCTACTCAGGACGTTATCTTTATAAGCGTTTTACGCAAAACTTGAAAATGTCCACTTACATCCCTTTGCCTCTCACTACCTCATTTGAAGGTATGATTTGATGCCGAGCAACGATTTCGCTAACTGATTGTGTTGAAATTTAGTAACATTTTGAGTAGAAAACAAAAATTAAGAACAACTAAAAATGCAACAGGAGTACAAAAGTACTACTAATTGGCTCAAATTGTTGATACTTCTAACTTAAAATAAATAAATAAAGAAAGAATATTTACATGCTTTAACCCTACCTGAACTAAGTTTCATTTTTATATTAAACAATATCAACTATTCAAGAGAAGGACAAAAGCAATTCTGATAGAATCATTATGATAATACTACTTTAACAACTAAAAATGTTGAATATTTACACAGGCTTTAAAGTTTTGTGACCCGAGTTTTACTGATTGAGATTGAATTTTATCATCCTCAATAACAAACTTTTAAAGAAAAACGATACAATCGTTCAGCAGCGAACCTGAACAACTCTTTGATATTTTAAAGATAGAAAACCATTTTTGTCTGTTCAAAACAGGTTTTGATAAATTCTCGGAGGAATTGGGCAAAAACGTTATGATAGAGTTATTACTTTTCAAAACTTCGACATCATATAATAGTTCGCACATGACTTACCGATTTACTGCGTCCTTTTTCTAAATTAATAAGTTTCGAGACAAATTTAAAAAACTTATTTTAAAACACAGTATAGAATTTGAAGCCATCTATAAACACCTAATTATATTATTTCAAAAAAGCAGCATTTAAAATCATAAGCAATCAAAAAGTCGATCCACATTTACGGTAAAGCTGGGAGGAGGAAGGGGAGATGTCACAATATATAAGCTTCAATATAAGCTATTGATGAATATTCCATCTTCATATTTTTAGGTGTCAGTACTGAAAATATAGGAGGGAGGTATTTGTCTAGACACGGTTTAATACTTAATGTATTTAGACTTTTTAAACTATTTTTCTCTCATGCAACCAAGCCGAATCCCGCTACAACGCGATTCAACTTACGCGAAATGGCTATAACGCGAATTTTTCCCGATAACGAATTTTAGAGCTATCGCGAATTCCTCGTCCACAATACGATTTTTTTTGGATGGAAGTATCGGCTTCGTTATTGACTACTAAATATTGATTTCATGACTGTTATTACATCCCTTTAGCGTCGCTGAAAGCGAAAGTTCTGCCATCAAACTAGTCTCATCGCGTTGTTAGTGCATCAAATAACCACTCCGTATCATTCATTTTAGTTTTTTTCATTCTAAATATTAAAGTTGATGAAATACAGTCGAGCCTCCATATATCGAACTTCCACATATCAAAATTTTCCATATATCGAAATCCCAGCAAATTTCAATGTTCATTACATAGAAAAATTGTTTCTATATATCGAAAAAATCTCTATATATCGAAATTTTTTTCGAGACATTCGTAGATTTTTTTTTCCACTTTAGACGGTTTGTCTCATGAAAAATGAAGGTTAGGGGAGAAAATTATGTTTACTAAAGGTTGCTAAGAAACTCATAAGAAATCTGGGTTTGAGGAGTGTGTAGATAGGTCGTTGTTCCGTTCTGTAGTTCTTAAATTCCCTCAAGTTTATTTCAAATCTTAGTTGTAACCAGTAACACTGTAAAATCAGTTTCAAGTTATCCTTTTTGTCTGTTGATTATCATTTCTAGTCTTTTTAGCTGCAGTAAAAATCATTCAAGTTAAGTAGATTAATTTTTTGCTTTTCTCTCGATTACAGTGTCAAAACGAAAATCCACTCATGTTGCGAATCTAGTTGAACTGCCGAAGAATAAAGATGTATGAAGGCACAAAAATGTGATTTCTGTTAATTTTTCAGTTATTAACTTTCGTTTAATTCGATGCTCATATAAATTAGAAATTGGGTTTCATGCACGAAAATTAGCTTTAATTTTAATGTTTGAGGAGATTTTTATGATAAAATAAGATCGTTTCTATATATCGAAATTTCTATATATCGAATTTTTTTCCGGCAATTTGCTACTTCGATATATGGAGGTCCGACTGTATAATGGCACTTTAATGTGCTGTTTTATCTAAAGACCGGAAAAAAAAAGGTTAAGATTCTCGATATGTTTGAACAACTACAAAACGTCGTCGGTACCGCGACAAAAAGTATATGAGGGAATCTTCCATACGTACAATTAAAAGTCAAAACAAAAAGATATCTGTAAAAGTTCACAACTTAGTTTCAATATTAAGCTTTCAGTGTCTAAGCTAAGTTAATAGTATGAAAATGAAAGCTACATCTACTCTACAGTACTATAATATGGTAGCATTTTATTACTACATACTATGTGTCTCATGTTTTATTTTGGGTCTTTCCCTCCTGTCGATTATTCATTTTGCGCATTTTAAGTATTTTAAGTTGAATAAAACAACTTTTTTTTATCTTTTAAATGCAGTGAAAGTTCTTTTCTTTATGTAAAAAACTAATGTATAGTTGAGGAATGCTTGAAAGCAGTTTGAGGGGTGTTTACAAATGTCTAAAAAAAATTTGGTATGTTCCTAAAAAATATGAAAAACATGCGTTTTTTCACAACGCGAAATTTTGACGTACTCGAGGAGTCTTGGAACGCATTCCACGCGTAAGTCGGGACTCGACTCTACATCTCATCTAGTGTTTGGCTGCTTCTGGATCCGCTGAATTAGTTCATTCTATTTTTATTTGCTCAATTTCGAAAAAAGGTCCGAACGCCCCCCCCCCCCCAGTGACAGACAACGAAAACTCTGATGATACCAAGTAACACATAGGATGAGGAAAGGATGAGTAATGGACAAATCAATTTTTCTCTTCAAAATTTGCAAAAGTTCTTTATTTTTAGAATTAAAGCGTTATAAAATTCAAATAAACATAAAACAGCAGCTGTCCTCGTATTGGTTGTTCATAACTTTCCATCATTGCCTTGTAAATACCAACTGCCTCATAAAATTAACTCTGTTAACACTAGATGGTTGCACCGTATCCATGGGCCACATCAACATCAATTTTACCCGCCAAAAATTCTTATTATTTAAATCCAAACTTATGACTGTCTGTTACTGGACACTTGTCTGCTACTGGTGCCATTACCCTACCAAAGTTTTAACTTTTTAAAATGAAACTTTTTAGGTGAGGGATTTGAAATTCTGATCCTCAAACTTTTTGTTTGACGGAAGTGACGTTGTTTTTTAATTGTTGCCAAAACCAATGAAAAATAAGTTATTAGCAAGTTTTTTTCGTTAATAAATTTAACAAATTAATTTTTTAAGGCTGTACGTAAGCAAGCACATATGTGGATTTTGTTCTTTTTGATCATTTGAAATAATCCGGGTTTTCGAAGATTTCTTTGTTTCAAGCCTTGTCATCAGTTTAGAAGCGTAATCCACATTGCTTAGGTTCAGCCTTGAAATAAGTTCATTAACATTTATTAACAAAATTAACTTCCTAATAATAATTATTTTTTATCGTTTTTGGTAACAATTAAAAAGCGGATTTCGAATATTGTTAGTTTTCTCGTTGTTTATAATTTATTTTTTTCATTAAAATGTACAATTTTGTTGTGAATATGGCTAATTCATGCGCAAAAAGAATAGGAGCGTGGGGTGAGAGAAAACGTGCGGGTGAAATGACAGTTCAAAATACAAAAAAAAAAAAAAAAAGTAAAAGTTTTCACTTCTATTGTATGTTTTTACGACATACAATTTTTTTTCTTAAATTTAAAATAGATCTGAACCTTTACTTCGATTAATCTTGTGCTTAATTCTATATTGAAACAATGTGTGAATTAAAAGGATGCTGAGATTAATTTTCAACATTTTTCTATTTTGTCTCTGCAGAAAACAACCGAAGATGAATTCCAAAAATACTTGAAGAAGCAGCACGAAGACCATAAGTGTTGCTCCAGGCTACATCAATTGCTGAGAATTCCTCATACTGTCAACCACCCTTCAATTTTCCAACAATTTATTATCGTCGTGTCAGTGATACGACCAAAGATACAACCCCCAAGGGTGAAAATTCTTGCTCGATATTGAAAAACAGTTCAGATATTGCAGGTGCGTTTTTCGCATTTACTTTACTTTTTTTTCCTTGAAACACATTTTAACTGAAAATTTATAAACTTCCCTTAAGGGGTTATGAAATGGAATGCGTAATCATTTTAACATGGCAAAAAAAAAAGTTTTTTTTTCGAGAGAATTTCATTCTGTTTCTATGCAATATTACATAAATCAAATTTTCGGCGAGGTTTTCTGAAATTTATGCAATTGAATCAACTTTACGATTTTCATTTACGTTAGATTTAAACATCGCTTCGCAAAAAAAAAAAAAAAAAAAAAAAATAGTTACACGAATGCGTAATGTATTGAAGTTGATATTGGTGATTTCATCATTTCAGGGAATAAGTTTTGCTCGCATTTTCAAAACAGTGAGACAATATGCAATAACAAGAGCAGCAGCCAGAGAAGAGATATGATGGATAATGTTCGATCCAGATTTGTTTTGCACATTGCTATGCACTATCGTGTTTAGTAATGTTTTGGTGGGGACAAAAGATCATTTACTTTCTTAAAAAATCACTTTTTGATCATAAGTAAAAGGTGTTGGTCAATGTACGGGGGAGAAAATTCTAGTTACACTGCTCGAAATTGCTCTAAAAAGTGTTTTAGAAAAAATAAGTCTTTGAACACCATGGATAATACTTTTAAGCATAAATTTTGAAGTTATTACTTCACATTTACAGAAAAACCGCTCGAAGTCAGAAACAAAACATTTAGCACTTATACCGTTACACAAATATATTGTCATCAATGTAATATGTATGCGAATGGTATTGAAGCAACTGAGTCTGTTTAAATTGATATTTGAACTTGAAATATGGTTATGAATGATTTTATCTGTCGTTTTTGCGCCAACTTCAAAAATTATGTTCTGCCGATATTGTTCAAAGAATAAAACTATTTTTCACCTTTTAGGTCAATTTCAAGCTGCAGTTTTGAAGTCGATTGTAATTTTTTTTTCCAAAAAATATTTTTGTTCCATTCTTTTTAGTGTAACTGTATTTCAGAAAGAGTATCATATTACCTTCACGAAACGTCACCCTATTTTTTCATATAAATGTTCCATACACAAATTGTTGTAGCAATCGGTTTTACATTTATTCATTTAATATTGAAATTACATGAAGTTTACTGTTTTTTTCGCCCATAACTTTTTTTTATAAAATCGATTTACTAATTGTGACTCTGTGAGCTGCCAAAAAAAAAAAAAAAAACATGTACATATGGTATGAACTGATAGACTTCTCCTTTTCAAAAGATGTTGACGAAGATTGAATTTTCCAAAAATTTATGTATTATTCAAAGAAACAAATAAGCACACAGAAAAAAAGAAAGGGAGCTTTTAGGTTCAAAGATATGGATAAATTAATAGAAATGACCTTTTTTAATGCATTTTTCTATATTTCTTGACTTGCTGACCTGCTATACAGTATTGCTACAAATAAGTAACAAGAATCGAAGAAATCCTTACATGAATAAACCCATAGATTAATTTCTTTTACATTTTGATTTAAAAATTGGAGCTTAAAAGCTTTGAGGAATATTCCCAGCGAAATCAGAGATTGATTTTATAAAACTACAGTTCGATGTTCTTGGAAATTTAAGTGCTATAATCGGATTACAAAATCAATAAATCAATGAACGAAAATAAGAATAATATTAATCCGAATAAATCCAATCTTTTCGATGAAGCACAAGCACAGGACTACGATGAAGTTCACGAGAATAAAAGCAGATCAAGGATTATTATTTTGGTATCGAAGAACTTTCTTTTTTCCACTTTTCTCCTGTCTGAGAAATAAATCTTTTGTGGACGTGTTAACAATGCCAATGCTACTCTCAGTTTTTCTGCCTCTTAGACATGCTTACGTTTCAGAAAGACTTACTCTATTTGAATTTGACTTTATTAAAAAATGAGAAAAAAGACACAGCTGCGGAAAAATAGATGAGGCATGGAAATTTTTCGAGGGTTGGATTGGTAAATTTAAATTACAACTTAACAATTAAAATGTATAGATGCCCCACTATTTCAGTACATGTTACGTCTTTTTTTCTTTTTTTGGTACAGTAACAAAGTGCGAAATATTCCTAGGAATTTTTAAAACATCAGTTAAGAAACGCACTGCAAGCGTTTTTGAACCTTAACAGCATTGTGTTATTGGGATGAGATTGTATGAGTGTTGAAAATTTGACTCATGACCCAATGGTATCAAACCTTATCTCTGCTTTAACTCAAAAAGCATACAAAGGCTTTATCATAATGAAACTAATTCATTATAAATTTGTATTACTTTTGCAACAATAAATCGAGCATTTCGGGGAACGGCGTTCCTCTCCAACTACTACAGTCCTGGATTTGTGTTATAATACATACATCCAAAAACAAGGTTACAATGTTACCCCCAGGGTCCCCCGTGCCTACCCCATAATAGTTTACCAGTTTGATGGGACTCTGAGGACAGTTCCGCCATTAGCCTCCATATACAAACAGATGAACAATATGCACACAGATAGACAATTATAGCTGAACAATGAGGGATACTAACAGCATAAGAACTATACAAAAACTCAGTGACCAATTTACGGTGAAATAGACCTTGAACATCTCGTCTATTAGTACAATTTGTACAATAAAAGTAAATGCACCACAAAAATTCTGCCCGAATAAATCGGTTCGTGTAAAACAATAGCATAATATTACAAAAAGTCAATATTTGTTACAAAGAATTTTTTTAGGACAGGTGCAAAAATATTTGACATTACTGCATACTTCTATGTATAAAAAAAATCAATCTCAAAATAAACATTTTATGCTAGCGTCTTATTTTATTTTCTTTTAAATTCATGTTATTTGATAAAGCAAGACAGTGGTGAGATGTTGTACATACAAAAACACCAGATCAGCTTTAAATATCGCAATGATGCACTATAATTAAGATAATATGGTATGATGTGTAGAAAGAGGGAGAGGGCGGAGGAGCGAACTCGCGTGAAGTTCAGGCTCAGGACCTGGACATCCCCAAGACACCATGACTAGATGTTTTAGCAACAACTATCAATATTTGCACTGGCCGTTTTAGGAGAATGTGGTGCAAAGTGAAATAGTTGAGATAACTTACTTTTTTCAAAATAAACAAGTCAGAATGTTCGGAAAATTACGGTACATAAAAAAAGAACAATATATTTTAGAATATAACTTGCATTGAAACATTATTTTTTATTTTTGGCAGTAAATTTGTACTTTCAAAAAAAAGGTGAAAATTTTTCATTTCTTTTTTTTATGGCACGAAGTGAAAAAAAAAAAAAATTTCTAATGAAATATTTTCTATTCGAATTTTAAAGATAGTTTTGATAAAATGAACAGGTCCGCGTCAAGCCTGATCGGCGCCGTCGTGTAAATGTCTTTTGAGCCCCTTTATGCAATAACGTTCAAACAAAATATAGTTAACACCTGGGGTGATGTTTTGTAGACAAATGTTATATGGAAAAAAAAAGTCTGTCATTTAATTTACCATCTGAAAAACGATATGTGATTTTTTAACAGTGGAACACAGTGTACGTGTTTACTTCATACCTCGATGTTATTTCGAGTAAGGGCGAATATAAGGGAGGGGAGATCGAAATTAATTTTTGAAATCTGACTTTTTCTCTTGGAAACCTTGCATTGAGCTGCTGTTAAAAAAACGGTGGCCAGTATCAGTTAATTAAAGCATTTTACCCCAACAATTAAAAAGAAAAAGAAAAAAAAAACTTGGAATTTGATTGAAATAATTTTTTTTAGTCTAATAAGTACTTGAAAAAAAATGGGAAGAGGCTATTATACAGCTTAAATTTCTAATATTTGGTATACTGTCCAGAAAGCAAAGATGTCTATTTCTGCACTTCGTATTGATCAATATTTAGTTTGTTTCTGAAGAAAATTTCAAAATATAGAACATTGTGAAAGTCCCACTTTACCGAAATAGTGGGTTGTTTCAAGTATGCCAGCCCAGAAAAAAACCGGGCGGATTTTTTCGGGCTGGGTCCGATTTGACGAACCCCGCCTTTGATATTCTAATGCGTTTTTGGAAAAAGAAAATATTTTCAATGTCAAAGTTAACGACGCTCTAAATATCTTTCTAATCTCTAATCGATAAATAATTGTTCAATGTTTTGTGCTTGCTGAAACACAACAACAGAGTGCTGAATAGCTTTTTAACTTGAAGTAGAGGATATTCTCCTTTAAAATTTGAAACTGAAAAACATTTCCGTTAAAATAAATTCTAAAATACGGAACAGTTACAAAAGGTGAGAATTTAACATCTTTAACTAATTCATAGTCTTTCTAAAACTTTTTTTTTTTTTTTAAATTTAATGCGCAATTAGTCAAAAAAAAATAATCAAGGGGAAGGCGGTTTGAATAATTATGTTCAAGTCGTTGCTTTTCGGAATTAAAAAGTTAACCTAAATTATTGTCTACAATACATAAATATTACGCACATTTAAATAATATGCAAATGTGCTTACTGTATTTTTTATGTATGATAACACGAAGCAGTGGGATTACCACGAATTAAAAATCACAGAAAGACTATAATTATATACAAGTTATAATACAAGATATTCACCGCAAGAACCAAAATGGGGAATAGCAAATTTCTTGCGCCTCGTATGCTCAACCTTGTGAACAAAAGACAATCCGAAATAGATTCGCGGCTCCACATTAAGAAGGAAAATGCTAATGTATGCATTAATTAAAATCACTTGTTTTCAGTGTAAAAGATTGGGCTTTTGAATAGCATGTTTAGACACAACAAGTCAATAATTTTACCCTTTAGATTCTCAGCGAGACGGATTAATTGTTTTAATGAGCAGTATAAATTCACCGCCGCCATTAGATATAATGAAGAATTATTTTTTTTGGCTCAGCAACTAGACTACTTAGAGAATTCGGAATTTCACTAAATGATTTGCTTAATCTTAAGGTACAACTTAACGCTGAAAAACTGAAATTCTAAAATAAATTATTCTTTCGGTTAGGATGAAAAACAGCAAATTTCATGTAATTTCTCCGTTAAATTTTTAAATATAAAACCCATTGCTACAAATTTTGTTGCTTTACAACAGCAATATTAATAGTGAACAGCATAATGAAAATTTTGAATCAAGGCTTCTCTGGAGCAAGCATGAAATTTATTCACTAGCATTGCTTTCTTAAGATTTTTATTCTTATCTATGCCAATGATCGGTGGCGGTGCTAAGTGAAGAGACATTTTAGGATCTTTATCACGAATAACTTGTATGTTTTGAACAATAAATTAGTTTGAGAAATCTTTAATATTTAAATGGTTCTAATTAAATTACCACACAAGTAAATCCTAGAGAGGAACACCTTTTGTATAGAGAATATTTAGTATGGTTATATGAAAAAATAAGGTGAAGTTTCGTGATTGGAACATCATTATGTTTCAGACATGAATTTACACTGAAAAGAATAAAATAACTGAATTAAAAAAAAAAAAAAATACTAAGCACTTTTCATAATGCACTCAAAAGGTCAAAGTAACTTTTCTGGGTCAGAGAGGACAATTTCAATATTCATGTAGTTTTCAATTATTCCAAGAAAATGACACCACAGACAAAGAAAAGTGCGGCTCAAGTCATTTCAAACCAAACTTTCCCATTCAGAAAAATATGGATGTTCCAACGCTCAAATTTATGATTGGAAGCTAGATAGTGATAAGAAATTCTCTTCACAACCTGAGCCGCACTATTCTTCGTTTGTCGTGTCATTTTCTTGGAATAATTGAAAACTACTTGAATACTTAAATTGTCCTTTCTGACCCAGAAAAGTTATTTTGACCTTTTGAGTGCATTATGAAAAGTGCTTAGTATTTTTTAAAAAATTCTGTTATTGATCGGTAGAATTCGGCGCCTTTTTGGCTCTGGCGCCGTTGTGCGGCACGTGACCGTGCACATAGAGACGGCGCGGCCCTGCAAATGAATGAGTAAATAAAAGAAAGAATGAATAAATGAAAAGGAAATGAGGCTATAAACGAATAAATAAATAAATAAATAAATGAGAAAAAATAAATCAGTTAGTAAAATACTGAATACATGTATAAATAAGGAAAATATTAAGTGAAGGAATGTAAATAAAATAATTAAAGGTACATGTAAGTGATTTGATAAAAGATTGAATAATTAGATGAAATGAACTTTTCACCAGCCCCGCATGCGTTCGACTAACTGTACAAAGCATTTAAAATACGAATAAGCTTAAACTTAAACAAATAAATACTGCACTGAAAATTATTAGGTCTCAATTAATATTTAAAATATTAGTAACAGAAACTTTATCATTTTATGATAACAAAAATAATTTTCGACTCTCAACAAAATATTACAATACGAGTATCAATTTTTGAAAATTGCTTGTATTATCACATTCTTTGATTTTTAGAGGTATTTTTTTCTAGACTGAAATATACTACATGTTTTGCAAAAAGTTAAAATATTACTAGTTAAGTGGTGCTAACTGCAGAGTGAATATTTCACTATTTCACTTCGCCCCGCTATTTCACTTTACCCTACATTCCCCTACTTGTATCTAAACAATGAATTTGCATGAATCATACTGATAAAATCACAAAACGAATTTGAATGGTTTTATCTACACGCGGCTAAAATTATAATGAAATAAAGAGCCTAATTTAGGGGCGTGGAATACATCTGTCTATTTGAAAGATTGCAATCGCATTGTCACGACATACTTAATAAGTGACGTCGAGAAAAGATGAGCTTAGTTGAATACAGAGAAAGACCTTGAACTCGTCAATTCAAGCAAAACGATTTGTTTCCCTCATTGAAGACGAAGTTCTGATAAGACGTGCACTGCATTAGATGAAGTTATTCTGCCTCTATTGCTGTAGAATGTATCTACTAATAATTAAAAAAAGATAGAGTTGCAATAAGTAATAGTAGATAAGCCTTGGATCGTAGCTTAAAAGTAGCGATACGTCAGTCATCTTGGGGCTACACGCCGCTTTTTTCCTATGTCTGCTATCGTGAAGTACACTGTAAAAAAAATCCGAAACGCTATGCAAACTTCTCACTGTTGTGAAAAATATTTTAAGCTACCAGTATAAAGATTAACTGAGCGGTTTTAATAAGTGCATAGGCTTCAGCTCGATTACAGCCCGTCCATTTTGACAAAGCTTCCAGTGAGAGAGAATAAGTCTCTGGATTCCGTAACTTTGCAAGAATTGCGGAAGAGTTAGATTCAAAATACTTGCTTACAATTCTGTCTTAGCTTTGGTCATGATTTCAATCTTTTGGAGCATTCTTGGCAAATCTGAAAGGCGCCAAACTGTTACATTAAACCTATCAAAGTTTTATTCTGAAGGTTCCAGAGATGCGACTGGATTTAACCGGGAAGATTACTGAATTCTTCCGAAAGGTTTCAGGATAATTTCAGAAAGGTTACTGAACTTTAGCGGAAAACATTTTTTTTTTTTTTGCAAGATATTTTACTTGCAGAATTGGGCATATCAGCCCAAAATTTTCTGAAACGTTTCTGAATTATTTTTACAGTTTAGTATGTTTTACTTCTTAAGTGTGATTTATTTTTAATTTTATGTCAATCTACAGTCAAGAATCACCACAATCAAGAAGCAAAACAGACTACTTCATCATAGAAGACATAGAAAGAAAGCGGCATTTAGCCCCAAGATGGCGTACGTATCGCAACTTAAGCTACGATCAAGGGCTTTCATACAGACAGACTATACACTTACATATATTAGTCGCTGGGTAATTTTATACTTCAGTCAGACCCAAAGCGGATAGCTTTTCGAAGAACGCTCGAAAATAGTGGTTTTTGGCTTTTTATCGAAACAATTTTGGTTTTATTTCATAGCAGGATTATCGAACTTCAAAATAAGAAGTGATTCGTGCATTATTTCAAACTCAATATTTATTTATTATCAAATATTACAGGCACTTGAAAAACCCGCTTTGCCCTATCAAGGGGACCAAAACGGGTAAGCTTAACAAATTGTGATTTGGTATATTTGCCAATCAAATATGAAGTTATAAATGATTATTAAATTAGTTGACTAGTTACCTGTCGTTGTAATAAATAAATAAATAAATATATATATATATATATATGTATATATATATATATATATATATATATATATATATATATATATATACTTATCCAATTTAAAGTCAGTCATTTTTTTTATAAAACATAAAGAAATAACTGATTAAATTAATATATTAATTAATTGCCAACATAAAAAAATAACTTTTTAAAGTTATACTTTTCCAATTGAAATAGAAAACCTTAGTCAGAACATGTTTCAAGAAATTACAAATAAATACATGATTAAATCCTATACCCGCTTTGCCCAACCCGCATTCCCGAAAGCACGTTTTTTATTTCAATAATTATAACCTTAAATTAATAGTTAAAAAAAACGGAATGACCATCGTAGTTTATAGGTGAATAGTGTCAGAATAACGTAATATTATTGACAATAAAAAAAAAGAGCTGGTCTTCGACTAATCACAAATTACAAACCCTCATTTTTTAAAAATGTATCATTTTTTAAATTTTAAGCCTGGTTGTGCCATCCGCTTCACTGCTGCTTCACTGGAACTGATAACAACTCGGGGTGTTCGGGTAAACACGACATACGCATTCATCGCCGCTTACACACCATGGGCAGGTGGAGGGGGGGGGCATACGAAAGCCTACCCGCTTTGGGCCACCCTCCCCTAAGTTTCTTATTTTCATTGGGAGAGAGGGGGCACCAAACTGACAAAGGGCGTGCCTCGGCTCTCCACCGCGCCGCGCCGGCTATGATCATGTGTGCAGTGCCGGATCTTCGCCCTCACGTGGCTAGTCCCCCCCCCCCTCCCCTCGATCCAGCACTGCGTGTGCACACAGAAAAGCGCCCATAAAGATTTATTGTCTGACCTTTAATCAGCGTTACTTTCATTTTCTCCTTCGTGTTGTTCATTTCTCATTCTACGAACAAATTACAATAAATATCTATGTCATAATAACCTTTTTTTTTTCGAGGGCGAACGAAAATAGAACTATTGACTGATATGACTAGATCAGCGACAGTCTACAAAAAAAAAAAAAAAAGAAAAAAAGTTTTTACTGTTATAAGAAGAAACTCCTTTTTGATTTCCCACTTACATCGACAAAATTTTAACATTTAAAAATAGGCCAGTGTTTTTTTTTTTTTCTTCAGCGGAAGCTAAATAAGCATTTTTGTGATAAGGACACAGGTGACGAAACATCGAAAAAAAGAAAAGAAAAAATTTTAGGTAGTACTGCCGTTTGCCTATCCAGTCCCAGGGCAAAATACATCCTGCATTTAAATGTCAGCAAGATATTTTATTAGAATATCATATCTCATTTCAAATGTCGACAGGACGTGTATTTGAATGTTTAAGCTTAGTACGCCTCAGGGTCTGCAAAGCAGTTACGAGTGCAGTCATAGAAATTACAGGTTGCTCTACATGAAAACAAACATTTTCAGACGAACGGCAGCAACTCATCTTCTTCCATTCCTCTCCTCTTCAGATGAACGCGGCATTTAAATGTTCATCCACACCACGTGCACGCACTACTTACTGCTATGCGTGACCCGCAGGTAGTACAGAGAAAAAAAGGGCAAATGCTCCGTCTTCTCTTCCATGACATCTCAAGTTCGGGATTATTAAATCATTTCCTCCCCTGTAGCATTCCAAAAAGCTGTGTTATTACCTACAAGATGAATTCTTCGCTTGTATTTGGATTTCCTCTCGGTATCGGGTGACTCAGTAGAAATCGGGAATTTCCGTTCCAAGGCATTCTCTCTTGTTTCGGTCTCCTTTTTGCTTGATGCTGTTTCTCTAACATCTGTGAAGTTATAAAAAAAATAATAATTTAAATTTTGGCATCTTAAATTCAAGTTTTGAGTTCAAGATGCCTAATGTCAAGTGAATGCTAAGCGCTGGATGCTGTTTTTTCTAAAGATTATGTGTGTGTGTGTGTGTGTGGGTGAGGGTGTGTAAACCTGGTGAACTGAAGGAGTTTTGTGTTTTAAGCAAAAAAAAAAAAAAAAAAAAAACTGCTTTCATAAGTGAAAAGAACATTCAAAGCTGTTTTGAAACTTCATTCTCGCCAAACAGAGTTAGTTGATTTAGTTAAAAATAAATGAATAAATAAAATTTAGAAAAAGATAAAACAGCGCCATTTCCATTGTTTTTCATTTTCATTCCTAAGATGCTGAAGCTAAATTCTGTACCTCACTGCCAGACCGGAAGGACGAAAGTCACATTATGGTATTTTTTACAGGAAAGAGGAAAAACTTTCTCTTGGTGCATGGAAAGGATGCTACGCGCGCTCTTTTAATCCCGGTAAAAAATTTGAAAATAATTTTTTTTTTAAAGAATTACGTTCACATGGCTCGATGCGAAATAGGCTTCTTCATACAATGCACAAACAAACGAAAATTTGCAATTTTTGGACTTACGTCCATCTGACTCTGAGGTGCAGAACTTCTTTTTTTTTTTTTTTTTTTTTTTTTTTTTGCGTTTCGAAACGTTTTCTTTTAACCGTGTTCGTAAAACAAGAGTAATGTACGAAATTAAGCGGCAATGCTCGAAGGTAGTCATCATTACCTTACATGGGGATGGTTGAAATGCATGTGGTTATAGGTGTAACACATTCAGATCTATCCGTTTCCACTGTTGATAACCATAGATACAATTTGATTAGATTTTCATCTGTCGGTTGCCACTGTGGCATGAATAAAATATTTATGGTAATACTATATTTTATTGTAGAAAACATTTAATCTCTCAAAATAAATTCTATCTCTCGATTCGATGACGTCAGAAAATAGAAAAGGGACGCTGATTAAGTTGTTTTATGTCTAATAAATCCCCCTGCCGAACAATCTGATTCTAAATCCCACCGGCGAATATAAAAACGAAACCAAGGTCCATTGTCGTTGATATTAAGTGGCACATCCACAGCATCATAAACGGGCTCTACAACATTTTAGAAAACGTGTCAGACAATTCCAATTCTTCAGTCCGTGACTCCGATCTAAAGTGGTGCCATTCTTCTCAGAGGAATTTTCGATTCTCGCGGGCGCTGACACTTTGTCACTTTCCCGTCAGAGGATGTGCCCAGATGATATCTTTTGTGCCTTCCTGTGCCGCGTAGGGTTTGACCTCTTTCACCTTGGCAATGAATAGTGAACCGTGAGTTCGTCCTATGCATGAGATGCTCTACTAATCCAGAAAATGACTGGAGAGTCAGATGAAGGCATTAGATTTCAGATTTTCGACCCTAATTAAAGCATGCCTTCAGAAGGAGACTTTTATTCCAACTTCAGAGTAAGGGGCTTAGCTACGGGGGAGAGGGGATTGGGAGATATAAACCACTTCAAAACTCCTTAATGGGGTTGCTTCCTTCAGTAAGAAGTACTACTTTTAGTCACTGAAATTGATAGAACAAAAGAAAAAAAAAACATGGTGCCAGACTTTTATTTTCCCAACAGTTATTTTTTAATTATTTTTTTAATGACCAATTTTGGAAATTTATGCGGGCTTTTATGACGTCACCAAGTGATGTACTTTGGAGCGCAACACCATTGTTTCGCTAAATGTTTACCCTTTGCTGTCAACTGCATTGACAGATTATGATACGCTGTTCGCTAATGGCATCAGTAATGGCATTTCATCACTTGTGATGTCGTGCGCAGAAGCGTAGAAAATGAATTTCAATCTGGGCACCTATTAAAATAACGTAAAAAATATTAAACTTTGTCAAGTTATTTTAAAAATAGTTAAATCTTATATTTTTAAGCATGCTCTTTCAGAAAAAAAGAAAAGTTTTAAAATTTCGGAAATGAGCCCATTCTCCTTTTTTTTTTTGGCGTAGAAAAGGACAGATTATATATATGTATGAAAATGTAATCGATAGTTGGAAACATTTCAAGCGGCGCTTGAACGTAACAAATATTTAGTAATTAACATTATCACAGCAAATATTGCATTATGAGATGATGAAAGGGACTGTCCATTAATGATGTCACACTTTTTTCATCACATTTTACCCCCCACCCACTCTGTCGCAGAGTGTTTACATTTTACCTTTCCCCCTCCTCTCCCCTTGTCACATGTCACGCAATATTACATCAGAATATTGTGGTTAAAATGCGTGATGTCACAATTCTTGTTACTCCTCCCCCTCCCCCTTGTCATAAACTATCATAAGTTCATTAAAAAAATATAAAAAAACTTGCTTCTCCCCATATAGTGTGTTTTTCTCAATATTGTGCTTCATCCCTCATTGTGCGATTCTTGAATCTGATTTTCATTCTGAATCAGATGCAGTAATTATACTTAAAATTTAATAAATATTGAAAAACACGTACTTAGCGTTAACACTGAAGAAATTATAACTTATAAGGTTATAATTTGCAGCGTATAATAAACGTGCAATCTGATTGCTGTAAAACCGCAGGGTCACGCCGCGCCGTCCCTATGTGCCAGGTCGTGCGGTGCACGACGGCGCCAGAGTGAAAAAGGCGCCAAGCACGACCAATCAAAAATGTTCCAAATGAGGGGATTCCCTCCAACCAAAAAAATAAAATTTAACTTTTCTTTATATCCAGGGCCTGGCAAAATTTGATACCCCTCTCACTAGAAAATCTGCACATTTTTCATGTGGAAGCTTTCAAAAACGGGAAGAAATGTACTACAGTTGGAGCTTCTAAAATTGTGGTGCCCAGGTCCATGGACCTGCCGGACCGTACGTTCATCAAGCCCTGATTACGAGTATATCTAATGGTGGCGGTGAAACTACTCATTGAAACTAGCAATCCTCTCGCTGCCTATTTAAAAGGCCAATTTATTGCCTTGTTGTGTCTAAATATGCCATTCAAAATCGCTATCTTTTACACTGAAAACACGCGATGCTAAATAATTCATACATTAGTATTTTTCTTCGCAATTTGACGTCATGAATGCTGTTTCGGCATGTCTATAATACACAAGGCTAAGCATATGAGGTGCAAAAAATTTTCTATTACCCATTTCGGATCCATTTCGGTGAATATGTCGTATTATAATTGGTGCAATATGTCTTTTTGTGATTTTTAATTACTGTTCGATGTAATTCGATTATGTCATCATATATAAAAAATACTGTAAGCCCATTTGCATATATTTTACTTGTGCTTAATATTGTATTGTAGACAACAATTCTGGTTAACTCATTAGTTCCAAAAAAGTAACTACTTGACGACAATTACTGGATTCCTCTTCCCCTCCTATTTTCTTTAACTATATGAGTGTCCAAAAAAAAAAAAAGAGCTTTGGACAATGTATTTGTTTTTAGATATTATATTCAATGCCTTCCGCATTTTAAAATTATAGGTTTTACCGGAAGAGATTTCAGTTTCAGATTTTAAGCTGGAATATCCTCTATACTTCAATTTAGAAATATAATGAGTACCCTGATGTCGTGTTTTAACAGTCACAAAAGTTTGATCAACTATTCATCAATTACATATGTTTAGAGCGGCGTTAACTTTGATATTTAAAGTATTGTCTTTTTCCAAACTGCATTAACATATCAGAGGAGCTACTGAACTTCAATTAACTTCGAGATATGAAGTAAAAACGTACACTGTAATCCAAAGTTAAATACACATTTTTACATTTTTTTTAAAAATTAAACGCCAAACGTATTTTTTGTCTACTTGTTTTTACAAAACCTCATACCAGGTGTTTACTATATTTTCCTGAACGCCAGTGTATAAAGGCGCTCAAAAGAGATTTGCACGACGGCGCCGATCAGGCTTGGCGCGGGCCTGTAGCACCGTAAAAAAAAATTTCGGAACTGTAAAACAAGCAAGTACCAATAACCTCCGCGACTGCAGCTTAGACCACTGCTTCTGGTCACAATGCTAATCACAGACTCTTCCACACCTAATTCCGAAATTTTCCGCAAAAATCGAATGCATGTAGGGTAAGAGCTCTAGTAGTTGGTCATTTGAGAGAGCAACTGCTGTTTTTTGCTAAGCTATAAGTTTCAGCAATCAACACAACAACAAAAACAATGCGAGACTTTAGACTATACCTTTTTGATAATAATGCACTAAATTGTTTCAGAAATGAACATATTTTTATTATAAAAACTAACCTATAGTTAACACGAGAAAATGCTCCAGTAGTCGGCCATAGAAATCCAGTGCTTGGCCATGTGTGAGTCAGTTTTCATTACTTTTATGGGGTATGGGTGAATAAATTCAAACAAACTTCAATGCGAAACTTACAGCACAGCATTGCACTTTCAAAATTAATTATTTCAATAATTACTAAAGAATTCTTCATTCTTGATGTCTTCGTAACATCTATGTTTATATTATTACTTTCTTCTATATCTAATATATAGAAGAAAGTATTGGACTCGTGCAAATTTTCGAATTTCGAAGGATTCAAACGCTTTGAGGTGTGTTGAGCCCATTTCGACCTTTCGACCATTTTTGGATGTGTGTGTGTATGATCTGGAGTAATGCTCAGAGACGTATATGGGTTTAGCTGAGACATAGCGCTATCCTCAGTATGAAACTCTAAATCTGGATTATTGAATGAAGTAGCAACTGAATCTACTCTAGAACACTTACATCCAGTTTTATTACTTTCTTCCAACATGGTTGCTGCTGGGACAAACAGATTCACTCATAGATCCATAAGATTGGGAGTCTGGCCTACCAGTGATATAGCCTGGCAAGAAGTCACAGTCCTCTGAAAAATGTTTGAATTGCAGAGAAACACACCAGTTTTTTTTTTTTTTTTTTACCATACATAATATTTTTGGGGCTTGCTTCTTGTGGAAAAGCAATTGTTACGACCGCTGGTACGTAGTAAATCATCATTGGCTTTCTTGGATTATTCACCATCCAAGAATCACAGGCAGAATCAACATAATTTTTAATGGGCCATGTAGACTCTTATCAAATGACAGCAACTTATGGCTATAATGTGGTGGGTAAGAGAGTAGTGTTATTATTATGTATTGTAGTAGTGTAGTAATTTCCTTACAAAAATCAAGCCCTTCTATTGACGTGGGAGTCGTAAATGTCTAGTAAGAGAATCAGAGGGTTTTTTTGTGAATATCTAGTGTTTTTAGTAAAAACCTTTAAGAAATCTGGAAACATTTCAGCTGTCCATCTACCCAACTAGGGAATGCACCATACATGCAGCATTACACCTGGTGCGGTTTTTCCGTTGTTGTTTTTTCTCTTGTATTTTCTCATTTCCGGAAAGAAGAGCACGTATGTCGGCAATTGTATAAGCATATCTAAAAGCAAGCCGCGCCGTCCCTATGTGCAAGGTCGTATGGCGCACGACGGCGCCAGAGTGAAAAAGGTGCAGAGCTCTACCAATCAAAATGTTCCAAATGGGAGGGGAAAGGGGGATTTCCAACCAAAAAAAAAATTGAACTTTTCATTATATTTATGAAAGTAGCGGTAATATTATACTGCTCATTAAAACAAGCAACCCTCCTTGCTGCCTATCTATAAAGAAAAATTCTCGCCTCGTTGTGTCTAAATATGCTATTCAAAAGCGTAATCTTTCACACTGAAAACACATGATGCTAATTAATGCATACATTAGAATTTTTCTTAGGTCATTGCTAAAGTTTTTAGGCCTTATATTTTGAAAAAAATTCCAGGGGAGGGGGAGCTCCAGAATTTCCTTCTTGTAAAAATCTTCAAAGTTGTATAGAATTGCGTTTTTTGGAAGTTAAATTTCGAAAAATTAGAGGGGAGAAAAGGAATTGACAGAGTTCCATCCCTTATTCTAACGTCAATAAATATGGCCTATAATCACGTTTTAAGGCTCCAACTTCTATAAATTTCCTCGGAGCCCCTTGTACCTTTTTTACCCATAACATAACCTAAGACCGTCTAAAATTGCGTTTTTCAAACTACAAGTTTCAAAAATTTTCCATGGAGAACCCCCAGACCCCTCTCATTTAAAGAGTTTTTTTTTTTTTTCAATTTGTACTCCCCTAAAACTATTTTCTAATTGCACCACCGCTCCTGTGTCATGTTTTGAAAGGCATAAAAGTCTTATTAATTGTTTATCACATTAGATAGAGATTCAAAGTGACTTTAACTTAGATATTTAAATATTTTTTTCTTCCAAAACGCATTATTAACATATCAGAGGAGCTGCTGAACACGAATAATTTTGAGATATGAAGTAAAAACGTACACCATATTGCGAAATTAAATATTCACACATTATTTTTTGTATAAATTAAATGCCAAACGTATTTTTTCCATTTTATATTTGTCTACAAAACCTCCCTCCAGGTGTTAACTATATTTCCCTCAAACGCCAGAGCATAAGGGAGCTACAAAGACATTTGCACGACGGCGCCGATCAGGCTTGGCGCGGCCCTGTCTATAAGAAACTATAAGCTAAAGAAAAGTGTAACTAATGCAATTATTTCATTAAATTTACAATTTACAGAATTTAAATTTCAATTGTTAAATATTTTGACTCTAAAGCTTAACTTGGGGCAAGTATGAGAATTCGCGCACTTACCCCGAAAAAAGTTCGCCTACTAGCCCCAACTCGCCGTATATGAATCAAGTTACACTGGTTTAAAAATGGTTTCATAAAATAATTCGAATAAGACGCCATTTGTTGTTTAGAAGCATGGTCTATTCAATGTTAATAAGTTTTGGTAAATTACTCTAATATTATATGCTTTATAAGAAAATAACTAAGGATGAAAAAAAATTACCTAACACTGTGAAAAACACTTTTCTTTCGTGCAACACGTTTGGTTTGGCAGATTTCACTGAAAATACGCTCGCAGTAGCGAGGCATCTACGTGGTTACATGATGGCTCACTCAGAGCTGTCAAGACAAAAACGAGAAAACTATTTAACATTCGCACACTTACCCCTTCGCATACTAGCCCCGGTCTCCCCTACAATCCATTAAAACATATGTAACAGCAAATTTACAGCAGAACGAAAACAAAGAAGGGTGCTTAATATTTAAAGATGATGTGTCTTCTTAAGAAAAAAATAAGCAGAATCGCAAACTAGGATGATGAGTTCACCATTTAAAATAAAATGACTCACTACTACTTAATAAACAGTACTTACAACTTCACTGTTTTTGAGTGATGATTGGGGACAGGTAAAGGAATGTGGGAACGCATCATATTCGATTTTGAGTTATGCATATTCTATTTATAAGCAGTTTTATGTTCTTGTGGCCGACTACTGGAGACTGCCCGACTACTGGAGCACTTACAACGTATTTACTGTAGCTTAATAAATATTCCCAAAACTTTTCAGATCAGAATGGGACCATGAACAGATCAGCAATTATAGCGAATAATGGTTATGTATCACAAGTTTTGCAAAAATTTGTTCCGAAATATTACAACTCAAGTTCTCGAGTTTTATGGGAACTGCATTATTGTATAATAGCTCATTTTAAAGAACTGTTTGCTCTTTATCTCGGTATATGACACTGTAATACTAAAAACTAAAATAAAAAAAAAAAAAAACCTAAAAAAAAAAGTTTTTACGAATTTTAAAAATTTACTTTTTTTAAGATAGTATTTTTTTGATTTTATTTAAAAAATATAGGATTTGTAATGTTTTTCTGGGGAAAGCATTCAAAAATTTTCAGAGTGGTACCATCAAGGGATCAGCAGTTGCAGCAAATAATGCAGGGCACTATTTTGCAATTTTAGCTTTTTTTTTAAATAACTACTTTAACTAATTATGTTTTCATGATCCATTTTGAAAGTTTTTGGATGTATTCATTAAGACACGTAAAAATTCATACATTTATCTGAGAATTTTCAAAATTCATTATCTCAAAAAATGTGTATTAAAAATTTTTTCTTGAAGAGTATTCAAGTTATGTATCAAACTAAAGTGCATACCATTTTCTTTAAAAGGACCTATTATACAATACTGCAGCTCACGTAGAACTTTAATAATATTATTTTAAGGCTCTATCGCCGAGAGTCTTTCTCGCATAAAGACTTCTTCAAAAAGTCTTTCACTTTTGGAGGGGGGAAAAACCCCTGATTCAAGCAAAATTTTAAGAAGTGCAATTATATTTTTTGAAGACAATTTATTACAATGATATTTTCTGAAAGCTATCCTTTTCATTGACTAATTCAAAACATAAAATTAAAAATGGGTTTGAAATCCAGTGCCTTCTGCCTGACATATTCTGAATTTATCGTTCAAATATTGAAATATGTATACACACAGAATTTTAAAACCCAATGTCAAACACAAAACGTTAAAAATTATAGAGGCAGTGAGAAGCAAAGGGATGTTGGCAAAATTAAAGGTTTTGAGATAACAACAGTACAAATGATAGAAGAATGATCCTCTGCTTTGGGGCAAAAAACAGTACTTACAACCATAGCAGGTGCTTCTGTATAGCATGATTTAGAAACATTTTTTAATGTGAGCTTACCCTAGGTCCTAATCTGAACTTTAAACGCGATTTACTCGAAATTTTATAAGTCCACTTACATCCCTGTGGTCCTCCCTGCCTCATATAAACTTTTGTCCGACGTTTTTTCCTCCTTGAACATCCATCTTTAGAAAAAAAGGAATTGATAAAGAAGTTCCTAGTGACTGCACTCCGCCCCCCCCCCCTATTCGTGCAGTATAATGTTGCTTATTTACCTTTCACATTTTAGCACAAATTTATTTATTTGTTTCTTACAAAATGCTTGTTAAGACATATTGTTAATAAATCAGGCACTTTTTGTGTATTCAAAATGAATTAATTTAATTCAGTTTCTACATCTGCCCAACATATGATATACGGAGGCACGCAAACCATTATATTATGTATAATACATATACGATGCGAAGTACAAGTACTCCTCAGAAACTTGCTGCAACCTGCAACTGTCTTGCTATTGCTGTCATGTTTTTCGCCGACCACCTGTTCAATATCACGTGATTTGGCACGGCAGATGTTTACCTGAATGTTTCTTCCCCGTATTCCTCCAGTTCCTCCCTAACAAGAATTGGTAGAAGGCCAAGTAGGCTACACACTCGGCACCATAGAATATAAAGGCCAAGTTCTTTTCTTTGCTTTCCTTTAGCTTCAAGGTCGTGTATTGTCATTTAGCAACAATGCGCGGCGTCTAACAAAGCCTCATAGCCCATCGTTGATGCAATTATCGCCATCTTAATTACGTTTAGGAATGCGGGATCAACAATCGAGTGGAGAATCGCGGTTTTAATTACGGATCTCTGATTGGAATCGCATTCTCGAATCGGTCAATCTCCCACCGTTTGATAAGAGCTGAAAGCTCAGTATCAATTATCGGCACGAAAGATTCATTTGAAGTCTGGATCTCCATTCAGAACGGAGATAAACAAAGGGTACGCTAAGCGTAAAAATTGACCGACAGAGATTTAAAGATGCTCTGCATGCAAAAAAAAAAAAAAAAAAAAGAAAGAAAGGTTGATGTTCAACTGGCACAAATATCATACACGGTTTTGAATTCGTATTTTTAATCCATTTCTCATTTCGAAGATATCGTGTGTAGAGTAGCAGATTTTTTTCAGCAGTCCGTGAAGCTGGTTAAAAAAAAAAAAAAAAAGATTTGTCTGCAAGACAAACCGATATTAGAGTTGTCGAAAATATAAATCTGCTCCGCACCGAGAATTGCTTGAAATGAAGATGTTAATAAACATACATGCTACAGTTAGCTCTCGATTATTCGCGGCCTTTCATTTTGAAAAAAAATAAAGTTCGGCGAAATGATTAACTGAATGTAGATAATTGCACAAATTTTGAATTCAGGTTTTTTGATGCTCGGGAATTCACATAAAGGGGGGGGGGGGGGTCTCCAGAAAATCCATGCAGCGCAGTGTTTATGCCAATTAACAACAATAACTGAACTTTTGAAATTTTAAAAAACATTCAAAGTGGTCTTAATTCCAATTTTGAGTTATAAAATTGCTCTTTTCTACTCGTCGACAAGAAATTTCGCATATTTTTGTTTCTTCTTTCATCTAAGGGTGATTACTGAACATGCGTCTCTTGACACAAATTCTATTTTCGAGGCTGACCATACATCGCAGATAGTTGATATGTAAGTAAAAAAAACTCCTTGTCAATTGATGTTAATGAAATATGTATTTTAAACACATTCTTGTGGTATATTGAAAGCAGCAAAAAAAAAAAATAAATAAAATAAAATAAAATAAAATAAATAAATAAAGGAAATGGGAGAAAAGAAAGGCTATTTAATCTTTCCAACTTTTGTTCTGAGAACTCAATCACTTTTTTTTTTTGTCTCTTTTTCTCCTTGCATGCAGGTTTTCAGGGCAAACTATAATGCCTAGAAATGGCAAATTGTTTCCAAAAACGTGATTTTTACATTCATGAATATTTGTATAGATAATCCCTCTCTCTCTCTCTCTCCAACTATGCATCGTTTATATGTGCATAAGGATGGTCAATGAATGAAACAAAACATTAAACGTGTGCAAAACAGGTTCATGGAAAAGTACATATTTTTGCTTTTTAAATACGATTCTGTGGAGGGAGATGGCGGCTTAATCTGGTATTACTGCTAACGGAGTAAAGAAGCGATCCTCCCATCTCTGAACGTCGCTCTCATCCGCAGGTGCTAAAAGGACGACGATAGAGCGTGCCGCTTCTCCGAAGAAAGTTTTACAGGGGGTGCGCTCAAGCGTTGCGCTTGGAAACGAGCATGACCATATATGGAAATGCCACGGCGGGCACATTAAAAAACATGGGATTCGCTCCAGCGCACCCCGCCTTCGATGAGAAAATCTTGATTGGGATCAAAGTGGCGTGACAGCCGCGATCGTCTGCTGCTCATAGCGAGTCGTCCTGTCGGTTATCATTCGAAATTTAGAGACATCGTGAACGAATTTCGCATCAAAACATTTATTGGTTCATTTTATTGGAGTGAAAAAGCAATCTAAATGCTGCCGTAAATAAAGAGTGAGTATCGCAAAACAAAACGCTGTTTGAAAGAAATTTTACACTTCAATTTGACTTATCCTTTCCCGAGAGAAAATTTTTCATAATAAATGTGTAAAGTAGGTTTATCATGAGAATAAGCACGAAATTTGATGATAAAGAAACACAAAAGCTGGTGTCATTAAAAGATAAAGTCTGAAAATGTGATGAGAATTTCTTTTCCTATTCCCGTTCGCAATTTTACAAATATTTTCTAAAAGTGGATTTCTCTGATTCCCAAATGTCCTATATATAGACAATACAATTCATTTTAATAGCTAAAATTTTTTCTCTAAATAAATAGGAATGATTTACACTCTAAGTTGTTGGTGTACAAATTCATCCCCATGTTTTTGTCGCATTTTATTACTGTCATAGCATAATGTCATAAGAAAGACTTCTACTAGTAGTAAATACTACTTTTTTAGAAATCTAAAACAAATCAAAAACAACAGTAGATGAATTATTTTTGAATTTGAAAGGTGAGATTAAGTGACTGAAATTAACAGTATTTGCTTTCGTTACATCGAAATACTCATGTAAATTGGATTTTAGAATATATTGCTTTAATTTTCAGCAGTTTTTGGTGAATGCTTTTATTCATAGAATTGATAATTACTGCTAGAGGTTTAGAATATTTTCTTTCTCTCTCCCTTTTAATTAAAACACTATCTTGCTAGTTACTAACCAGATTCTTCCGAAGCATTTTCCTGAAAAAAAAAAAAAAAAAAAGTTTATAAGTAGTGATGTTTCACGATCCAACGATCCAAGTACCCACAAAATGCACAATTTTTGTAGTGAAGGTGAATGACAGGGTTTTATTTCAGTGTTGATCATCAACATTACAAGAAAAAATATTAGAGTATTTTTCTCGAGGGGTTCCTTTCCCGGTTGAGAAATTGACTCTGAATCAAGCAACTATATTAGTTAACGAATAAGAGTAAAATGAACAGATGGTGCAGGGGCGCCCTGATGGAAGGCCACGGAAGGTCACTATGACCTCCCCAAAAATTTCCTTATTCAGTTAATTTGTAGACAACATAGTGACTTTGGGGTTTTTTTTTTTTTTTTTTCTTATTTTTCAAATTGTTTTTTAACGATGCCCAATGTTCCGTCTCATTAAATGTTCTGCATATGTGCGGTGCGCATGCTCTTATTTATCATTCGGTAAAATAAAACTTTCGTTCGCCAAACTAAGAATCCCCGTCCCCTCCTCCCCCCAAAATTTGAATTCGGGGTGTATCTGAGGTTTTAAATTGAGCATGTCTTTTCTTATTGTTTGTTGGTGAAAACCGCCCAGTTTTTCTGACAAAATTCTTGATGTGACAAGAATGGGGTTGTTTCCTTTAGTCTAAAGTAGTAATTTAGTCACTGAAATTGATAGAATAAGCAAAGAAAATAACATGGACCCAGAAAATTCTTTCATTTTACCAACAGTTATTTTTAAATTATTTTTTTTAAATGTCCGATTTTGCAAACAAGACGTGGTCTTGATGACGTCACAAATGATGCACTTTGCCGCATTTTGTACCGCGTTTCCACGTTATGATAATCAAGAAGCGAATTAAAATTGCCCTCTACGCTTGCTATCAACCTTATCGTTGCCAATACACGTGAGTAAAGTTGCGAATTAAATATCTTGCTCTGTGAATGGCAACACAGAATGGTATTTCGTCATTTGTGATGTCATCGGCAAGAAATGTAAATAATGAAATCGGAACGATTTAAGTATTTTTTTTTAATATTAAACTTAGTCAAATTATTTAAAAAATGGTTAGATCCTATGTTTTTAAGCATGTTATTTCAGAAAAAAATACTTTTAAAATTTTGGAAATGACCCCATTTATGACTGAAATTTTCATCCCTTGAAAATTTTGTCCATATTAAAGAGATTAGTCTGACAATTGAGTCAACGCATTTTGTTTTCCTCGTTGAAGCGAGATATTTTTAAAGCAGAGACTGCCTATAAAAGAGTACTACTGCATGCGTAAAAAATATATTAATTTTTCATTAAAAGTAATTATTTTAATATTCTCGAGAAAATGTTTGCTATTCTGATTTCATTTTGAAAAGCAGATTTTGTTTCAAGAATAATTTATTCTTTCATACTGAGAGCTAAATTTACGTAAAACATCAACTATCCCAAAAGTTGCAAATAATAAATGATGAATAGCGTTTGGAAAACACAAATTGAAATTGATCGCAGATTCAAGTTTCAAACTGTAAAATCTTGTTTTCTGGGGTTAAAATTAAATTATTAACCAAAATACTTTGGTAATATTGTTGAAAAATAATGAAAATGTACATTTGTGTATACTTATTTTGTTGTTTTTTCGTATAATATGTAATGAGTATACAAGGGCTACCGAACTTATGTTTTTAGGAATGCGGGAATTCTCAATTTGCCGAGTAAAACTCAAAATTTTTCCAACTGATAATAATTTTACCGAAGAATGATAATTTTACCTAAACGTCGGACAAAATTTGCCAATTAAGGTAATTTTTGGAAGGTCAAAGTGACCTCCCTCTCGGTAACTCGGTAAACTCTACTCTCCCTCGGTAATTTATGAAATGATAGACCTGCTCTCTTTATATGTGAAAATTTAAATAAAACTCAAAAGAAGTACCACTGGGGCTGAGCTCCTGTGGATTCTATTAACCAAACCACCCCTTTGGCTGACGTCATCCATTACTATGGTCAGCTCCCTATGGGTCGCGCCCTAGCTCGCTCGCTGCTTAGCGACTGCTCGGTGATGTTATAAGTGTCCTTTATAGGCTGTATTGAGTCACCACATTTATGGATGTTATCTGAACTATTTTCCTCGCTTATGATTATATGACCAAATAGACGAGTTCTTATCAGTTGAATGTGTTATCAAACCATCAATGATGGGATGTGAACTGGAGCGACCTATTCTCGTCTAATGCAACCCTCTTGGCGATTTTTCGTCTGACGCCAAATAGTAGAGAAGGGATTGATTGCATGGGAGCTGCATTTCTTCATTAAGTGAAGAAATAGTTAAGCGTAAAATACACCATTTTAATGAAGGGAAGTTTTCGATTCACAGTACCCTTTCGGAAGTTTTGTTGGATTTTTATTGTTAAAAATCATTTAATTCGAAACTTAACAAAGTTGTCCATTTTTACGATAATATTTTTCTGAACTATTTCAGTAAAAAACAATAAACGTTTCTTATATGCAAATGAACATTGAAATTGAATTTAACAGAGCAGAGCTAATTCCCGATTAACTCCACGTTGGTTAAGATAAAGAATTATTTCCTTAAAGCTTAGGTATTGATACAAAAGAAACTTCCAAGGAGAGAAATGAGTTCTCAAACAAAAGCGTTTTCAAAAGTGAAGAAAAGAAAGAAAGAAAAAAAAAACATGTCTTGGGAAATTTTACCTATTTTTTAACCATCTAGAGAGTGCTAAACTCAACACAGTGGAAGGGCAACGAGCTAACGATATCGTAAGCTGCACAAACCCATTTATGGTAATCGTAAAAAAGTCCTAGCACAAGGTGATGCTAATGATCGTTACAACTCTAAAAACTTATTTTTCAGAAATAGTGATAAGTAAAAAGGTACAGTTTGAGGCATACTGTTCAATTACACATCTATTTTTTTTTTCTACATCAGTCAATTTACATAAATGACAAAAGAATCTTGCTTTCTTGTTCTCGGGATGGTAAACCGACACAATGTACGTATTTGGGGTTTTAAGAACACCCCAAGTCTTCAAATATCAGGGCATATGTGCGATACTCATTTGGACTGAAAAGAAGAGAATTGGTAAAATATATAGCAAATATGTCTGTCTATAAATGTCTATATAGTCATTTAGCTAGCTATAAATGTCTCTCACAAGTTTGCTTTAAAATAAATAAATAAATAAAAAAATAAACAAATAAATCAATAAAATAAAAAATAAATAATGTTAAATAAATAAATAAATGAATAAAATAAAATAAAAAGGAAGAAGGAGAAAAACTTGAAGTAAGATAAAATCCGAATCATTATTCCTATGATGTTCTTTTTCCTGCACTGATTTATTTGTATTGAAGAAAGAGAGCTTTCGTATGAACGCGGTTGTCCTTTTCTTGTGAGCTTATCCTTTTGTTTTTTTTTTCCTATACAGAGATGCCCACAAAGGGTGTGTGAGGTTTTGGCACAGACCCTCCCCCCATCGACTTTTTAGGGGAGGGTAATTTTAGATGAGTTTTGTTGTCATTTTGGAGGGCTGTCGTTTGGAGCTGCGAGGGGGGGGGGTACCATAGCATTTTGAAGAGCTGAGCCATCGCCCTGGAGGATATGGGCACACTTGTTTTACCTGCATCATACCTACTTTAAAAGAGACTTTAACTTTGAAAATAAGCTTTGAAACGTATATTTAATAGTGAAAATGTATTCTAAGGGGCCTCTGTGGCTCTGCGATTGAAGCTTTGCTTCATATGCCAGAGGTGTCCGGGTCCGGATTTATTTCCACCAGTGCCCTGGGTGTTCTCTCTCTTTGTGCTGTGAATCTTTCTTACGTTGTCTTATTTGCAAATATACAGGGTGTTCCGTTTTAACCTGCAGGACCTCTATTTTATCAACCGTTAGTCCTAGATGCATACTTCCAAATGCAAAAATGTAGATGTTCAAAATCAGAAGCAGACTTAAGATATTGAAAGTTTAAAGAAAAAATAGAAATGAGTAAAAAAATTCAAAATTTAACTTTTTATACGGATTCTAAGTTCTATAACTCAGCTTCTTATTCAAATTTTAAGAAGGTACTCAATGACCCCTTAATTTAACATTAGCCGTAGCATAGAAAATGCGACAAATTTAGAAACATTTAATTTTCTCAGATGTTGCTTTGTAAATAATTATTTTATTGTACATGCATATTACTAGTGTATATTATAATATGTAGCATTGTTTTTTCAGTTCAATGTATTTTCTTAACCCTCCTCCTCCCCATACTTATGAAGTTTGGGGGTGGGGGTTGAGCACCCTCTTGCAGCTGAAATAGGAAGCTAAAATTTTTCCAGTATATTACCATCCACAAGTCTAAATATATTCAGGTGGGTCCTGTTATCTGGGATACTTTTTTTTACACGTATTTTTGAACCATCCTCCACCTCCCTCCCCTTGTGGGCACTCTGGCTGTTGCGAAAGCAATAAATAAAATATTTTCAACGGAAAACCGATTATTCTCAGAGTTCTTAGACACAGTAATTGGTTCAATACAAACTTTTTTTTAGTATGTTTAGCCTAAATGATCAAAAGAAAATTTCTCTCATCTTATTTGGAGGGGGGGGGGGGAAATCCTTGAGTAGTAATGCCCATCCTGACAGCCTGCCCGCTTTCCTGATGAACGCGCTTTCCTATGAACTTCTACGAGTGATTCTAGTATGATGCCGTGATCACTTTCATCCCTAAATTTTCAGCTTCCACGTCACGGTCAACGATGACTCAGAAACGATGAAATTACTATTCCCCAGGTAACCCCCTGCATCCCTTCGCTTATGTTGACGACGTGATTCAGCGTCTCTATGTAGAGCAATGGTTTTTTCTGATCAAAGACCGTCTGACATAGATGAGACATTCATCCCACTGGGTTGCTGGAATAATTTAAGTCGCCAAGCGTTGGCGGCTATGTGTTTTCACAACCACTTGGCGTAGGCACGTTACAATGAGGAAATTTCGGTTGCATTTTAATAAATAGGTATGTGGACGATTTAAGCGTGTGGAAATATAGTGTGAAAAAAAAAATCCGCTAAGCAAAAAGAGAATAATGACAAAATAAATAAATTAACGTGAAGAATCGAAAGCTTAGTATCAGGTCTAAAGTCACATAGATAAGAATTGAGAGTAAGTTGTTAAAAGAGAGTGAATGAAAAAGAAAACGTCCAATTAAAATGTGATTGTTTAAATACGTGGAAAGTAGTAGTCCTTTAATTTTCGAAAGTAATGTATCATAACAGGAAACATGAACGAAGGGAGTGTAGGGAGAGAATGGGGGGGGGGGTACACCACCCAAAACCTATGGTTTTTATATTTAAGCCAAATTTCCAGTCATAGAACGCTAATACATATACACATAAGAACTGTATGATCAACCCAAGAAATTGTGCTAGTGAAGAACAGATATTATTAGTACTTTTTTTCTCATTTTATTTATTGTTTAGTTACTTGTTGATGGTTGAGAATAATGCATAGTTTTTTTCTAGTTGTCCCAACACATGATAATAACAGAAAACAAAACAAAACAAACTAACAACAAAAAAAAGAAAAAAAAGTGTGGCGAATTTGTTTCACGCATCTCCTGATTCTATGCCGCATTTTTGCGGACGATTTTACATTGTTTGTCAGCTCTATATTGATGCAAACACTAGATCTTGACCTAAATGAAGGTGTTGAAATACAACTTGTCGAGAAATAAGCGTCTTCCCATCAGTTTTGGATAACCTAAGTAGCAATAGCGATTCGAATAAGCATTGTTTTACAGCAGTACGATGCTTATGACAAAAAAGTGACATTTACAGGGATGATAATCGGTTAGTTCGGATTTTATATACGTAAAGGGAATGTGTTGGGGTAAATATCAGTGATCGGCAGCGAATGTTTTTCTAGTTGCCCCTTTTTTGGAATAATGCTCATTTTCGTTATTATTATTTTTCTATTGTTATTATTTTATTTTAACTCGAAGTCGAGACCAACTTATCGATAAATAAGCTTCTTCCCATCAGTTTCGGATAACCAAAGTAGCAATAGCGATTCGAATAAATATTGTTTTACAGCAGCACGATGCTTATGACAAAAGAGTGACATTTACAGGGATGATAATCGATTGGGTCGGATTTCATGAACGTAAAGGGAAGCGAAATACCGGCAGCGAAATTTTTCTAGTTGCCTTTTTTTTTTTTGGAATAGTGTTTACTTTTTTTTTAATTTAACTCAACGTGCTGAGCGACACAAATTTTTAATTTTCTTGAATTTCAATACATGAATTTATAGGTAGTTCATTGTTAATAAACGCATAAATTGTTGCACAAAACATCCCATAAGTACTCCAAATATGTTAGAACCTTGTTGTTGAACGTTTCATTGTTTGAGCTGTGTGAAAATAATACAATAGTTCAAAAAAAGAAACTAAAAAAGCACGCTTTCGTAGCAAAATGAACTAAAAAGTGAAAAATAATCTTTGGATGATAGTAGTTGACCAATCACTTAATTTTAATGTAATACAAAAAAACGTGGGGTGCTGTCTATTTACATTTTTGCTTGGACAACAAATAGAAGAAATTCAAGACAACTGATAAGAAGCCCCCCACGCTTTTTTGTATTACATTAAAATTAAGTGATTGGTCAACTACTTTCATCCAAAGATTTTTTTCACTTTTTAGTTCATTTTGCTACGAAAGCGTATTTTTTTAGTTTTTTTGAACTGTTATATTATTTTTCTGTTTTTTAGTCTTATGTTGGAGAATTGATCAGGCGACGAAATTATTTATTATCGAGGTAATATCTTAAAGTTAAGACAAGGGCACCCCGATGGGAAGCTACTGTGAGTCATCGATGTATGTTTGCGGAAATCATATTTATATTACTTTAAAAATTTGAGATGCATTTGAATAAAAGTTTTGTTCAACAATGGTTTGATCAGCAATGAATTTCCAATTGAAGGCTCACCTAAATTTTGGCATGAAATTAGATAAAAACAATTATATTTCATGTTCTAATTACCTTGGAATATTGGAACAAATTTTTTCTGATGCAGAAAAATTAAAGGTTTTTGTAGATATTTTTAAATATTTTTTGCGAGCATTTTTAATGTATTTTTTAAAATTTTTCCTTTTACACATTGTTGGATTTATGCCAAAATATTGATTAAAATTGGAGGAAACTAACAATTTAAAGAGATAATTAATTAATTTGATTATAGAATTTTGCATTGTCATCGGGTCTGAGGTCGCGTGCCAAGTTTCAAAAGAATCCGATCGCAGGAAGTGGCCGAAATTTGAGCTGCAAGATTCGTTACAAGATACATACATACATACAGGTGAAGCTAATAAAAGCGTGTTAAAAATGGACTCTACTTCTATGTTCTGAAATAAATTTTTGAATCATTTCCAGAAATAATACTTTAATATTATTTTGGAATGAAATGGAATAAATCTGAACACATTAAAATATTATTTACTTCCCTGCTTCTTTTTCTTCTTCTTTTTTGTTTGCCTCGCAAATGCAAAACTTACATTTAATTTAAACAGTGAGGGAGTGTTAGTAATGCTGTTGTAATTGTAAAATTATTCAAATTTCTGTGCAAAAAGCTGCAACGGAAACACAATGCAAATCCTTAGACGTATCACTATTCGTCCGAAACAACAGTATTGGATGACAATGGATGTAATCAAGTTTTTTGTGCATTTGAATATTTTCACACACTTCGTGCCTCCCAAATTCTTCTTAAAGCTCTCTGGATCTTGAAGCTAAGACACAATACACAGGTTGAAGTTCCACTTGATTTTGAATTTCAGGATTTATTTTTCTTAATTATGAAAAGTAAAAAATTAAATTGCTTTTAATCAGATTTTCTGTTTTCGATTTGTAAAAGCTTGCTTTACGACTGATTGTTGAGACAACGATTGTTTGTTTTTGCGTAGTGTGATTCATTGTCACTTAAGATCCTTCCGCCCAATCTTGTAAAACGTGACTCGAGATAACCAACTTCCGGAGCAACTCCACTTAGGGTTAGCTTTTCCTTTCGACCTAAAAGCTATACTTGCGTAATTTACGCATTCTCTCACGTCACACACTCAGAAAGTCGGCTGAAGGCAAACACAGAATAGTTTCCACTGAGTTCTTAAAAAAGTTGCAATTCACCATAAGTGTGACGTCACGGGGCGAACTGATTCCTTTTCATGACGTTTTCCGTTGAATGATATTCCTACTCGATTCGACTGATAGGAAGAAAATATGTAGTGGGTGTATTGGAAGTCGTTTAGGTTGTTCATCAATCCCGATTTTTCATAAATTCAAAGCATGACTTTTTATTTCTAGAACCGGATGTAAAAAGCAGTGGCGTACCTCGCATGGGTATCACCCGGGGACAGACCCGGCTCCTGCGGTAGGCGACCTAGGCAGCCGCCTTGGGCAGCTGAATTCAGGGGCGGCAAATTTTGAAGTTGAAACATTTTTTCAGTATGAATATCTGTTTCAGCTTCATAAGGCTCACTGCTTCAATGATAAAAAATATATAATTTAGAGTGTGTACCAGAGCTTGTAAATGCAAAACATAGTTCGGAATTTAGCTAGAAATTCAATTTAATTTTAGAAGCGGCAATCGTGATTTAAAAGTCTTTTGAAAATATTGATATCTGTTTCAGTGCCATAAGATGCACTGCTTTAATGTTAAAAATGTGAATTTAAAGTTTGTACCAGTGTTTGGATATGCAAAACCCAGTTTGGAATTTTAACTAAAAACTCACTTTAATTTTGAGAATTTTACTATTATTTTTATTTAATATATTATTATTTCATATTATCAATATTATTTTTATTTAATATATTATTATTTCATATTATCAATATTATTTTTATTCAACGGAGGGGGGAGGGCGGCACTTGTCAATATCGCCTAGGGTGGCCAAACTACTAGAGCCGGCTTTGCCCGGGGCAATAATTTGTGGTGTCATCTCCCCCCCTCCCTCTCTACAAACGCAAAAAAAAAAAAAAAAAGTTCCAATGTTCTATGGAAACACGAAAACAGAAAATTCATAGTTTTCAGAAACAGCTAAATTTTGGGTGCCACTCTTTAAAGGGTTGTCTTTGAAAACGGCGCACCCCCTCCCCCATAGTGATGCTACTGCGTTTGATAGATTAAATATAATTGGAACTATATCAGCATTTCAGTATTTATATTTTTCAGAAACTCATAAATGTATTTTGGTTGTCACCTCCCCCCAAAAGGATGTCAGCCCCCCCCCCTCCCAGTAGTACTGCGACTCTGTTTCATAGATTGAGTATTATTTAAAGTGTTGGGGGAAGGGGAATTTCAGAACAGAAGCATCTATGTTTTTTAAACTCTTAAATACAATTTGGCATCGACCCCATCCAGAGATTGTCTCCCAGCTCAAGAGCACCCCCCCCCCCCCACATCCACCGTGGTGATGCAACTGCATTTGGTAGAGTAAATACAATGTAACATATTGGGGAAGCTTTTCTTGATTGCAGTATTTTTATTTTTAAAAAACTTGCAATTCCACTTTGGGTGTCACCCCCACTCCAGACGGGTGACACCCAGGCCGGACCGCCTTCTCCGCCCCCCCCCCTTAGTGACGCCACTGGTAAAAAGCATACTGGATCAGAAAAAACCGAAAAAAGAAAGAATTCAATTGATTTTAAAGAAGTACTTTTTTTTCAACAAAAACAAAACACGCAAAACAAAGTTAATGCAATTAATTGCATGAAGTGTACGACACAGTGGTACATAGAAGGGGAGAGTCCAGGGGGTCCCGGCCCCTCCCATCGCTCTTGAGTTCTTTTTATTGATTATAATCATATTTATGTAGCTACGTAAAATAGTTAAAAGCAAAGACAACATTTATTTCAGAGTCAAAAAATGAAAAAATAAATTTTTTTTTCTTCTCTTGGAAAATCGAACTGTATGTGAGCATAAATTCCTCTATAATTATGATTTTGCTTCACTGTTTTTATTTTTAATTATGAGAAACGTAAATACATTCATTCTTGTGCTTTCTTGTATTTTAGCTTAATATTTGTTATTAAATAAGTAATTATTCAATAATTTTTTTTAATGTTTTTTTCACCGAAAATCAACAAAACCAAAAGAATGTTTGGATGCGTGCTGGAGTATAATATGAGAATGATGGACCTTCGATCCTCGGCACGCCCCCTCCCCTTTCTTTCCTTAACCACTTTGAAAAATTCCTGCCTGCGCCACTGTTACGACACATGATACATCATGATTCCAGTGCCCACAGAAGGACTCAAGCTCCCCCCCCCCCTTCGATCAAATTGGAACTGTCAATTTTTAAATAAAGTTTGAGCATAAATATCATTTAAAACATTTCAACATCAACAATTAATGAAAGACCGTTAATAAAACTTTCTTTACTTTAACATTTTTCTAATTTTAAAATGCATTGGTACTGTTTTTGGAATTGTAACAATGCATTTTAAATGATACATTTTTATCTTCTGGGGAAAAAAAAAACTCTTCTCACTCACTCCCGTCAAAATCACGGGCTGAGCTTTCGTCGTCTACATCTCCTACTCGTGGTATTTATGGGCTAGAGCGTACAAAGTTCAAGCTAAAAAAAATTCCAAATAAATAAATGGATAAATAAAATAAAATAAACATGTATATTGTACGAACACCTTTGTTTATATAATTTTCTTAAATAAATGATTAGGCACTTTTGTGACCGTTTTCTTGAAAACAAATGTTAAAATGATTAAAAGTCCTTCGATTTTTTAAAACAGGAATTTTCCCGACTCAAACTAGTATCTTTCATTGCTTTGTAAACAAAAGATGCAATTAATTTGTTTCTTGAAATTAAAGCCTTCAAACATATAAATTTTCTTATCCCCATCCTCTCCTTGAAGTTACACATGTGATCACCCCGTGGGACGTTTTTTCAAAAATCATGATTAATTTTGAAACGAATTAAAGTTATCTCGCAGATATCAGCCTTTCATTTAAGACTTGCTGCTTAGTATGATCAGTAGCATCGCCTACGTAGTTTTTTTTTTTCCCTCTTACAAATAAATAAATGAATAAATGAAAAAAAAAAGGAAGAATAAACTAAATAAACATTGAAAATCAAGAATGGGAAAGTAGGGTTTTGAGATGGGGGGGGAGGGGGACAGTGTGTCTGTCGGATTGTCCCCCGTCCAACTCAAGATTTTTTTTTTCCTTCGTAAGATCTCGGCGTGGAGAACTCATTCCCATCATTTTTTTAGTTGAATATTTTTGCGTTCAATTTTGAACTGTTCAAACAAAATGGCTTAACATAGTGCTTGCGGGAAAATTTAAGGCAGATGCAGATCCCGAGCTTAAAGATGGATTGGCATGAAACAAACTTTGTTGGAAAAAGCTCTTAATGAAAAACATGTATCGAAAAGGTTATTTATTTATTTATTTACTTATTTAACTGCAATCTTTTAAACGCCGCTAAGAGAAGCAATTTAAAAAAAAATGTTTTCATTACAACTGAACTTTGGATTTTGTGCTAAAAATTATTTCTACTGAAAAAAAGCGCATTCCAAGCTTGTGAATGATATAAAAATTATATATACGCAAAGCGATTTCGTGGTAAAAGCTTCCTTGAAATTAGTATATGAGGAGAATAAAATGAAATATTTCCTATACATAGAAAAAAGTAATGTCAAAAATTTTTTTAAACTCCATTTGTGGGGGTTCATGAGACCCCATAGCACCTACAGCTTTGAAATTTTGTACAAAATTACATTGAACCTCGTTGGTTTGCACTTTTGATTTCTGAACTTCGATTTTTTTTTTAAAAATTAATCTTGTAAACTGAAATTTCACATAAATTGCCAATGTGGATGAAAATTTTCCCACACCCCTCAACATCCTACGTCAATTGAAAGAGCTTTTTTTCTGCATCAGATTGAGCTTGTACAAATTTTCTGAATTAATTAGAACAGCAAATATAAGGGTTTCTAATTTAGCGCAAGTCCTACGCTCAGCTCAATTCAAGCCCGGAATAAAAGAGAAAAATGTTGCTAGAGACCGCGAATTTGAAAACTACTTTTCGAACGGCCATTTTGCTATACACAAAAGGCCCTTAAGCTGTAAAATTTGGTACTCGTTAAAGCGTTTTTATAAAATTATTTTTGAAAAACGTATTTTTTTCAAGTTCTTTTTGTCTTCGGGTTGAAGTGGGATTTTTATATTTTTCTACATTTAATGAGCTTTATACTGAAACTTTATTTTCTACGGGGAGGGGAGAGCGATTTTTTTTTTTTTTTTTTTGTTCTGATCATAACGTGCATTTTAATCTGATTTCTCTTAACAGGCATTTTAAATTTCCGCAAACCAACTTAACTAAGATTTGCAAAGTAATCTTCGAGGGTTGCTGAGTGGCAGCGAGCACATTACCTGCAAAGATCATTCTATCGCTTCAGTTGTGATAGGTGTGAATTTGTACATGAACATGAATAGTTTTGAATAATCCTATTAGTTTCTATACTGGGAAAAATAGTCGAACTTTTGATGGTTTCAGTTTCAGTACCTTAAAAGAAAAATGTTTTTATCTCTTCTGAAAAAGCTTCAAGTGTGCTGGTATCTATTTGCGATTCAAATAAACTATGGAAGGCACTAGTGTTTGCCTAATGGCTGCTGAAAGAGGTAAAAGCTCTTACGCAGAACATGACCTGTCCAATGAAGTCCGCGCAGAATCGAAAAGTTTTTCCTCCTTTTCTAATTTTTTAAATCACCGCAAGATGGCATATTCAAGCTTTGGAACTGCGATTTGAATTTTAAACGGCGGTTTAGATTTTGCAAGTGCAAAATTGAGTAGTAATTTTTTATAATTTTTACTTATTTTCATTCCATTGGACTGATTATGTCCTAAGCAGAGTTAAATTGTACGAAAATAAATAGTTAAATTAAAAGTATGCATTATATTAAACAATGGGTGGAGTTTGACTTTTGCATCTAAAGGGGATTAACCCCCCGCAGAAAAATAGCGCCAAATCTTAAAGATAATACTGTGTACAGTCAGAGTAAAGGGGAGATGTCCCCCGCGGAAATTTTGTGAAATTGAAGGCTTAAGAATAATTTTAGTCATAAGAGAAAAAAATTGAAAAATGTTGTAGACGGCCAGTCTCCCAAACCCTTGGAGAACATTTGAAAGTTGATGTCAAAAATTGCAATTTCTGATAAAGTAATAAGAAAAAGGAAAGGAGTTCTCTCTCAGTTTTTTTATTTATTTATTTTTTTTTTTTTTTGTATTTATTTTTTTAAGTGAAAACTTCTTTAGGCTCGTTCGTTGAGCACTTTTGAGGTGGAGAAAAAACGTCCATTTCACGACACCAAAAAACCGTCACCTCACCGACATTTGGAATACAGTGCATGCGCGGCTTCTCTCTGCTCCTTTACGTGCGATTTTTTTCTTTAAGATTGCGGGGCTCAGTGGCACGATCGGCAACGCGTCAGTCTAAAGAATCGAACAAGCTGCCCATCGTGAGTTCGATCCTCACCCTCATGCAATATTTTTGAGATGAAAACGTCTTTAGGCGCTGAGTGTTTTTTGTGAGGAGAAAAAACAATGCTTCTGAGGGCGGTGAGACATTGTGCTTGCCGTTGCCACTCAAAATGGACAGCTAATTGTTACGGCTGTGGTTTATATTTCACCGGATAAGTCTTCAAGCACAATACGAGAATTTGTTTATGAAAATGTATTTATTCTAAAGACGCTTTTACATTAGTTCAAGATAAAATTGGAAAGAACTTTAATGACTTGCTAATGATTTTGAGTGGGGATTTCAAAATCAACTTTGCAGATGATAAAAATCTATCATTAATTGAATTTTTAAATGAAGAATGTCATTTAACGATGTCCAATGATTGCAAATTAGAACAACGAGATATAAAAGTGCAGTTGATGCAGACTTTAAACTATGTATAAACAGATTCGAATCAAAGTTTTTTATTTCCTATTTTGGTTACCATAAACTTATAGTATCAGTTTTGGAATATAATAATAATGATGATGATGATCAGGGCGTAAAAATATCATGATATTGAATATGAATGATACATATAAATAAGAAAAAAATAAAAAATTGGATTTTTTTAATTCAAAACACATTTTTTAAAATTTAAATCTGTTTTTTTTTTTTTTTTTTTTTGAGATGAACCTCGAATTATCTGGCATGTCTCAAAATTCAATTTTTCCGACATGCTGGTCAATATGCAGTAAATTGATTGCGTGGAAAGTTCAGTACGTGTATTGTTCATTATTTTTATGAATGGAAAACTGAATAACATAAACTAAGAATTTATTTTCAAATATCCAAACAAAATGTATATATTTGATGCTCGCATTGCTGATAAACGAAAAAACTAGACTGTAGCTGATATTTTTAATATACAAATTATAAAAGTTTTATATTTGAAACTACAATTAATTTTAAATGAAAATTAAACACACACTATTCATACACGCGCGCGCGTACAAGCATATCAAATTTTTTTTGTATTTTTAAGTTTTCACTTCTGTCGGCAGTCCCATGACTGTCATATATATATATATATATATTGTTACAAATTCTGTAGATAGTAATTATTTTTGTGATTAATTTGTTTAAATTTGGCGTTTATTAAATTATCTTTCATCTAAAATTATTGTAGCAACGTAACCTGTAAATATTTTCTTGTAATGAATATACAGCCCCCGTACATTCGGCTGAAGTATACGGTCCCCTCATTTCTGAATGATAAAATTTGTGAATGAAAGAAATAAAATAACGGTAAACGATTTTCGGGAATCTTGTGGAATATTTGAGAACTCTCTTTCTATGTGTATAAATAGCGGTACGCATGATAAAAAGTCAGTTTCGAATTAGTTTTTGCTTGTGAATCGTTGCAGCGGAACGCTGGAGAGCATTTATTACTCTGTTTCGTGAAGCCTTTTGAGCTGTATTTTTGCGTATTTGGAAGTAAATACGTGTGTAACCGTTGAGTTTACGGTGTTGAGTGATATTTGCTTAATTGCTGATGATTAATTTAGTAGTTGTTGACGATCTTTCCTGTACATAGTGTAAATAAATTTCCTGTGTTTTTCTCAAGAACTGTGCGTCTTTTCAAGAAAGTTGGAAGTCGCACCAGATCCGTTACTATATATATATATATATATATATATATATATATATATATATATATATATATATATATATATATATATATATATATATATATATATATATATATATATATATATATATATATTCCCGAGACCGAGTCAGCTTAATTTAAACTTTGAGAGGCTATTTGCTGCCGCTTAAGGGATAAACTAAGAGAATGTCATTGTTTGGTAACAGTTAAAGAAATAGAGGGAGGAGGATCGACTTTCCCGACCAAATCTTATTTAAAATTAAAATCAATTTTAGTGCATCTTTTGAAAGGAAAGAGGAGGAGTTTGCTTCCGGGGAAGTTTTCCGAATTTGAAGAGTAAAAAGTATAAATCTTTTGAGACGCTAGGTAAGTAGAGGTGAGCAGCAGCGATCTTCTCAGAATACTTTGGAAACTGATATCTTAAAGAGACAATTTTAGACAATCTTTGGGTCTAATGTTAGGAAAAGCGTGGCGGTTCAATGAACCCCCAACGAAATCAGCAAATATTAGAAGCGCATGAGAGAAAAGGAAAAGTCTCTTCGATTAGAATGTTCAATGCTGTGTAAAATAGTGTTTTTTTTTAGAATTTGCCCTTTTAAAAACCCTGAATATATACATATCTTTTATCTATGCAGAAGCTAATGCTTCACATACATAGAGGATTGATTAAGCGTCTTTCCTCTGGACACTTACAGGAAAGATTTTCACCAAAGAGAAGGAAATAACACCCACCGCACAGGGGTGGATTCAGGGGAGGGTCAAAGGGTCAGCTGACCCCCCTGTGACAAGAATTTTATTGTGATCATTACCAAATTTCAAATTTTTAGGTCCGAAAAAATAGTACGCGCAATCACTGTTAACTTGATTTTTGCTTCATTCTGTAAGGTATTTCTTCTCAGCGCGTCACAGTTCAAAGGATTGCCTGCGTTCGTTTAAATGGGCTCTATTGCTATTTTCCATTCTTTCTTTCTTTTTTTCTTCTTTTAATTACAATTTCCATAGCACAGTCATCTCTAATGAGCTTAACCGTAGAAAAACTCTTGAGAGGGGGATTTGTATGGCTTTTCAGTTCATTGGGAAGGGGGGGGGAGGGTGCGCCATCACCCTTGAGGGGATGGGCTCCTCTGCTTAAGAGATGCTTTTTTACGTAGGAGATATTACTCGGGCTATTGAAACTTGACCCCCCTTACAAATATTTCTAGATCCGCCCCTGCCAGTGCACCGATGGTAATCAAACCCACGACCTCCGGCTTAGAAGACGAAACTTCAACCACAGAGCCATGATGACCCTCCCCCCTCCCCCCGGAATCATTGAACATGCCTTCATATCATCACGTTTGATGACGTCCAGTTGTTAGTGAATGAATGTTCGAAAAATGTTTTCGTTTATGATCGGCTTGAACCGGCGGTAATCAACCGGTCGACCGCGGGTGGTTGCTCAAACGACAACTAATGACATCAGTGGTTATGAACTGGTTGTTTACCAACCGATGCTCCATTGAATGCTTTTGTTAGAACCAGCTAAGATTGTGGTGAACCGGTGGATGGTGGATATCGACTGGTGAAGTTATAAGAACAACTTTGGCAACAACCAGTTAACCGGTAGCTTTATTCTAATAATAGAACGCTCCAGTCCATAGACTAATAATAAGAGTAGACAGAGCTTTCCCGGACTTGCTGATGAAAAAATTGGTTCATGGATACATCATGTGACTGGTGGAAGGCTTGACGAAAACTTTGGCAGCATGGTTGCTAGATGGCAGGATTATCTATAGTTTGGCACTCGACATGTATTTTAAGACGTAATGTGTTTCTATTATAATTTTTTTCCCAAGGTGCAGAGATGATTGAACTGTTTTTCTTTTAGTTATGCATTATTTTGACATTAGTAATTAGTTTTTGATCACAGTTTTCAGTAACTTTTATTTCATTCGGAACTGCTACGTCAGCGTTGGCGTAAACGTTTCGCGTTAACGGAAAAATGCACTAATAGGTATCTTAAATTGAAATTGTAGGTAAAAATCTTACCGCTTGCCAATTTTTTTTTGGGCGCTTGCATCTTTAATTGCTTAGAGAGTTATTGAAATTGAATAAAGAAAATGCACAATACTATCTAAACGAAAAACTCGCTATATTAACGAAATATTTACAACTTAGAATAACAAATTTACAAATCGGACTCCATAAAAGATCATTCTTCCGTGTTCCATCAATTCTATTTATTTTATTTCTCGCTCGCGTTGATCGTCTGCTCTACGATAAAGGCCCGCTGTTGCTAGGATATCCACCAGTCACATGGTTTGGTTTATGAGCAGCAAAAGGGTTGCCTTAGCTCGGTCTACTCTTATTATTAGTCTATGCTCCAGTCAGTTACCGGTTAATCGTGGTTGACCGGTAACTCCAAACCGAAGCAACCTATCAGGACATTTTTGGTTAGACATCGTCATCGGTAGAGTTACCGGTTAATCAGTGACGAAATAAGTGTGTTCTGATAGAGTTATCGGTTAATCGGAGCTGAAAACCTTCTAGAGAAGGGTCCTAACCTAACAACCGGTTAACCGGTTGCTTTATGGTCCCTAACCAGTAAACCGGTGAGTAACCGGTACTATCTGCAGGGTTCTATCATCACCGGTTACCGTTTTAAGCTGTTGATTGGTTGATTGAAGAACGTGATCATTAGCTTTCACGTGATCGTTAACCGTTAGCTACCGGTTGAGCTCGTCGAACGCAAGCTAAATGAATATGCCCAGCGGAAACTACCTTATATCCATAACTGCAACTGTACTGTGTTTACAACGTTGTCAGTTTGTTTATGTTGAAATTTTTCTTCGTCAATATGTAGAATTGACATATCCTTTAATTGCACTTAGCACTATTTGAGAAAACTGGTAAAAATATGAAGCAATATTTCGTGTATGCATGATACTATCATAACCGTGAAATACATTGTTTATTCATATGTTTAGACATCACTTTAAAAATCTCATTAGTCTTTATAAATTCAAAAAATGTCGTACCAAATCTTAATACTTAGTTGTCGAATTTTAAAAACGTTTTATTGTGAAGCCATTTTGCATGAAGAAATTAAAGCTTATACATTCATGAATAATTTATATTTACATTTATATATATGAAAATTATTCATGAATAATTTTCGTCACATTGATGAGGTATAACTGATTTGATAAAAAAAACTCAAATCAGAATAGAACTAAAAACCGTCAAAATGCATATGCCGGATAAAGTTTGGTTTCTCTGTTAAAATTATCTACTATACATTCAGAATGTAACAGGTCTAATAGTTATCAAGATTTCATTTGTCTCGAACATTTTAAAATGTGAACTATGCCTAAGAATGCATTACAAGTAGTCCGTTTTGAGTATAAGTGAAATTGGTGGGTAAAAATTGCTCTACTATTCGGGATACCCTTAAAACTTCTTTCCATGGTTATACTTATATTGGACTGTAAGACTAATGCACAAAAGAATAAATCTCAAAATCTTCTTTCTGACTTTTGAAGGCATAAGTTAAAAAAAAATTTATAAAACAAAGTCAACTATCTCCAATAGGGGATAGTATGGCAGTTTTACTTTGCCTGAAACAAACATCAAATTTTCAAACAATAAATGCCTATATAGTTAAATTATAATATTTACCAGATTTCAAATAGTTTTTGAAAATTAGTCGGAATTTATTATTGTTTTTTAAATGTTCATGATAGTTTTTAGAACCAATGGAATTTCAAATACAGCAAATATAGTTTTGTTAAAAAAATTGTTTTATTGTCTAAAATTGCCATATGAAATCTTACAGAGCTATAAATATCGCTTAGGAGCAGGGCTGCGGAGACAGGGAAAATGATCGACTCCTGAAATTTGAGTACTTTTGACTCTGACTCCACCTCCTTTAATTCAAAATCAGTCTGACTCCAGGACTCTGTGGCCTTTCTTAGGAAACCATTGCTGACTGAGTACAAATCTGTTTTGCAGATTGTACTGACGCTAATCTATTATCATAAACATAAAAATATAAAGTATCTGCACACAGAAAAAACTATTTGCAGGTATACAATGAGTAGGTATAATTTTCCATAAAATACAATGCTTATTTTGCTTTCAATCATGTATCCATGAAAGCAGGAGATTAATTTCATTAGTCTAACTAGAGGTTTTCAAGATAACCATTGTTTAATATTGATATTAATTTTAAAATTTTGAGCAAAGTACAGTTTTGTCGCAAAGGTATCCGCGCATGGTGTGTGTGTGTCTATATTATCTAGCTATGTCTATTTCAGGGCGTCAGTGTTTTAAAATACTATTTAATTATTTTATCCGACAAGGTTGTGCTCACATTTATCCATAAATGCAGAAATCATCAAATCCAAAATTAAGTTTTTGTATGACACTTATTAATAAGGATTCATAAAATATGAATAACTTGAACTTTCATATTTAAAGTTTGTTAGTTTTTGACTATTCTATCTTACATTTATCATGTTTTTTATATTTTTCAGTTTTTTCCTAATATGAAGCTTTATCGAGCATACTTTCTGATGGGTTGTGCATGTGGTAAAGAAGTTATTAATGTGAATGGTAATTCATATACAATAAAAACGAGAATAGGAACTGGGTATGTACCATTTCTATCTTTACTAATTTATTTATTCTAGATCTTGTTTCTAATAATTATTGATTTTTTGTGATATCAACATTGTGTAGGTATATGTTTTTACAGTGGTTTAGTCAGGGTTTTATTATGGAGGCTGTGCAAAAAACATAAAAATGAAATTATAAAGAAAAGAGTGCTCAGCCAGGCCTGTCATTTTGAATTTTTCCCCGAGGGAAGAGGAGGGGGGGGGGGTATACAAAGAGTATGAACTCAATGTAAATTATAGCAAAAAAAACACCACCACTTGCATGTAAATATACATTGATTTCCAAACGTCAGGCGGGAAGGGAGAGATTGACCCCGCTTGATCCTCCTAAATGATGGGCCTGTGCTCAGCCCTGTAACAGATGTTTTCAAATTTAGTTTTGCATTTAATCCTCCATAAAACTAATAATTCTGGTTTTTAAAACATCCTCCCTCCCCCCCCCATGGACACCAATATGGGAGGGGGGGGGGTTCAAGCGTCCCCTTAGAAGTTAGAACTTCCTTGCTTTTAGTATTTTTTTCCTTGCAAAAGTGTAAAAACATCTCTTCTCCAGTCATTAATTAATAATTTATTAAAAATGTCAAACTTTAATCTGTACAAACTTTAATCTGTACTATTTTTGATTTAGTCAAAAATGTTTTCTGAGTCGCCAAAATATCTTCAGCAGGCCAGGAGTTGAAGACCCCTCCCTGCTTTAGGTGATAAAAGTTCAGTTTTAGAAATACAGGTCTTTTAGTTAGCTGTTCCGCAGCTCTGGTGAAACTATTTATATTTATAACATGTTGTTCAAATACAGTGAATTCCCAATGCAACAAACTTCATGGGACCACAAATTTTGCTCGTTGCAACGAGATTTTTGTTGTGATGGAATGCAAGCAAGGTAATGTTAATGAAATCGGGACTGAAAATTTCTTTGGTTATAATACATATTTCTTTATATCTGTATTCTTTGTAACATTTGTACCGGGATTTCAAGGAAAATCATTTTTCAATCTCGCTTTTAACAGCAGTCGTTCTAAAAGTAAGAACAACATCATGAAATGCACAATTTTCCGAAAAATAATAAATTTATACATTTAACTTTCTTTTACTTAGTTGTACAAAAGTATTTATTTCTTTAGCAGTCATTTTGCATAACACACTGTGAATAGTACAGAAACAGAAAAAGTTTATTCTTTTGCTGCCAGTAAAATATTAAAATTGTGTTGACTGTAATTTGAAGCCTTTAATTTAAAATTTTGATTACCTTTTTAAGGGGTTTTAGCATAGTGGATTTAGTTCAAGATCAAAAATCACATCGTTTCTATGCTCTGAAGAGAATACCTTGCCACAGCAAAGAAGATGAGCGAAATGCGATGAAGGAAGCTGAGTACCACAATATGTTCAACCATCCAAATATTATTGAATGCATTGATGTTGCATTAGCTGAAAGGTATGATGGACTCAACCCCAACAAAAGTGAAGTTAGACTTCTTCTGCCATATTATAGAGTAAGTATATATTTTTTAATTTTATATTTTATTGAAAAATGACGTCTTGGCTTATTTATCTTTTATTATTATTTTTTTAAAGTCAATTGATTGCTGAAACTGAAAGTTCTCTTTTTGCACTTTTGAAATCTATACATATCAAGTGAAATCCTGTTACAACAAACACCAAGGGACCAATAGAATGTTTTGTTGTAACAGAATATTCATTGTAACAGAATTGCCTTAAAACTGTCTTTATTTTTATAAAGGTGTTAGTTTTGATGATCTACACTCTAATAGAACTAAATATACAACATTTACCGTTACTAATGATCTAAAATATAAATTTTTTAATGAAAAAACAAAGAGGAAAATATTGAACACTGATGTTTTATTCATTGGCTGTCTTCACAGGAAATATTATCTTTTGTATAAGAAATTTATTCCCGAGGACATTCATGAATGTCACTTTACTGACCACAAGAAAAGTTGAAATCTTCCTGACCCATTGCGAATTCACAGGGTGGCGCATAGAAACCAACCAACTGCCCATGGCTAGACACTGACTTTTGGTGTCTCACATCAGCTTACATTTCAACGTGAGCAGATTTCCTCCTTGAATATCACTACCTTGAATGGCTCTGTTTCGAAGGTACAAACAAAGTTTTTACTTTATGACTTGTGAAAGTCGTCTTTTAATTTCCGAAAACTGCCAAGAACTGAAAAATATTCAAACTGCGGTTGAGAAAAACATTTCGTTGTTACGAATCTTTTGAAAAATTGTTTCGTTAAAACAAGAATTTTTACACATTCTCTTAATGGGTTTTAAAATGGGATTTAACGTTTTGTTCGTTGTAACGGATTTTTCATTGTATCAGATTTTACTGTATAAAAATAGATGTAGTGGCAGTGTGTGTGTGTTCCTTATACAAATCCATAATTAACGTCAGATCTTAGCCAATTTGGCACCAAGTTCCTTTGATGCTCAGGAGTTCATATGGAGGAGGGGGAGGGAAGTTTGGAATTTTAAAAAAATCGGAAGAAGTTTAAAATAAAATTTTTAGTCATAAATTTAACATTGATTGGTTGTTAGAACTTGCGTCCCTTGATGCAAGCTCTATTTTCGAGATAGACACAGCGACAACGGCCAACTCAACTAGTAATTTTAATAAAAAAGAACAAATGGCTAAGTTACTTTACTATCATCATGACTTATAAATTCATTTATGATTCTTGAATACCGTAAGTTAATGTTGAGTTATACATTTTTGTTTCAAATTTTGTTCTTTCAAACAGTTGACAGACATATTATACTTTTCACTAAGCATGCATATTATTGCTCTCAAACTATATTTGTGTAGGCAGTTTAACTAATCCTTTTTAAATTAGTTTAGGTTTCAGTTTAATTAAAGGCAGGGTTTACCAAATCCACCCAGAAAGATAAAACCTTCCCCAGTTTAATAAAAGGAAACATTTATCTCCTACATTTTTGCTTGCATTACTTTGGAATAAAAAGTAAATGCTCTATGAATATATTTTTTGAACTTTTTGACTGGGCAATTATTCAGGGCACTAGTCTAGTCCCTCTGGTCTATGGATTGGTCATTGCCAGGCCAATTGGTGCCATTGCCTGGATGCTCATGTTTTATAGAAGCTAAATAATTGAAATGTTCTTTCTTATTGATATGAAGAAACATGAAAATAAATGAAACATTAAAAATTTATTTTTCTCTTTAAGCAAGCTTTTTAGTATCACAAAAAAAAATAATTTTGTGAATGAAATTACAATTATTATTTTTTGGTCCTTCTGAGTTTGAAAACCGTACACTTGATTTGCTTTAGACCCTCTCTCTCCCTTTTTTAAAAAAGTTTTGTTTGATTTCTGTTTAATATATTATAGTGTTGATGTACAATTTTATTGACTTTTAAATTTAAATTGAGCGTATCAGAAACCATTTATGTCTTTTGAGGACTTAGTGATCTTAAAAAAGATCTATTTTAGTGTCTCCTCTTGATTACAGACTTGAAAGTAATATGGTTAATTTTGCACTGAAATTTCCTTTATATCTGAGGAGCACATGAATTTGCTTAGTAAAATCTTTTTCCTTGCATTCCAGAAGGGAACATTGCAAGATGAGCTTACAGTACGGGCAAAGAACAAAAGTTACATATCAGAAGAAAGGGTTTTAAGAATTTTCAGGCTGATGTGTGAAGGCATCAAAGTAATGCACAATGCTCAACCGCATCCTCTAGCTCACAGGTATTGCATATTTTTCTTCAATCCTGAAATTTAAGACCATTACTTTTTCAATTAAAATTTGTCATGATATAAGGTAAAACACCAATAGTGGCTACTTCATGGTTTAAAACACACTAGCAGTGGCCACATGAAGTACATTTTTAAACTGTAGGTCTACAATATGAATTGCCCCTCCTAAAACTCAATGAGCATTTTATAACCCAACGCTTTATAATAAATCTTCCCAATTTTAAAAACTGCCAGAATTTCTATTTGTTTAGCTTTTATCAATTTTTTCTCCAACCTCAAATTTGATCCAACAGTGACTACTCCAAAATCTGAAAATTTCAGTTGTGGCCATCTGACATTCTCCCATTCGAAGTATTTATATTACTTACTTTAAATTCAAATAACTGATGAATAAAATTGATTCAATATGATGATTACATTAAAGTAAGACAAAACAACGTTAGAAGAAGCACAAATTTGTAAATTACAGCAGACACGTGTTTCGGCATTACAGGGAACGCCTTTTACAATGCAAAAAATAATGAGCTTATGGATGAAAAGACTGTCGGATGTCTTTACATCCATAAGCTAATTATTTTTTGCATTGAAAAAGGCGTTCCCTGTAACGCCAAAACACGTGTCTGCTGTAATTTACAAATTTGTGCTTCTTCTAACGTTGTTTTGTCTTACTTTACTGTTCAGCACAAAGGTATTTATTTATCTTATGATGATTACATATCGAGCAAAACAACACATTATTATTGTTCATTTCTTTCTTCAAAGTACAAAAGTAAGCGTGAAGTGGCCACTACTGATGTTTTACTTTAGTTGCTCGTTCCTTTTTTTTCATTTCATGTAGTTCCACTTACTGGAAATAATATTACAGTCGAAAAAACAGTGATTACTATCAAAACATTTTTTTTATAAGGTACTTTGCTTTTCCGTGCAACGTCTTTAGAACTCAAGATTTGGTGAAGAGTTTTCAGTTGGGAACTTGAAAGACATGAATTTGTTAAAGTCGAAAAAGTAAAAAATTAATAAATGTGCTACTGCAATATTTGTTCTTCATTTTCAAAAACATTACATGCACACCTTCTGAGCATGATTGTCATCTATTGGTAATGAGTAGAAACTGCAATACATGCAACATAAAAATATTGAAATATGTATGAAAAATGCTTAAAATCTGCATGAGGATCGTCCAAATATACAACATTAATAGTAAAATAGAGTAAATTTTAGCATTTTAATTTCAAAATCAGCATACAGTTAGCAAATAATTCATTCATAAAATATCAATTTTGGGTGCTATGCTAGTAATTATAGCTTTTAGCAGAAATGTTCCGTCCCATTTATAAAACTATCAATTTGACACAAAAGTTCAAAACTCGAGTTTGTATTGAAAATACAACTTTGCTTTATTTTGAAGTAACAAAATACGAAAAAGTTTCATTTTTGTTTTCTGAACTTTGTTCAACTTTCTCGGTTTTGATTTCAGAAATTGACAGATATGTATTTTTCACTTTAGTTTTTGATTCTTTTTATCATGCAATTATAGTAAACATGTTTTTTTTTCATTTCAGAGACATTAAGCCGGCTAATGTTCTGATGAGTACTGATGACTCTCCAGTGTGGATGGATTTTGGTTCAATGGGCAAAGCACGGCAAGAAATTCGGAAAGCTACGGAGGCCAGAATTCTGCAGGTAAAGCTTCCAAATAATAATATGTTCCTTTGATTTTGCATAGTTTTAATTGTCAAAGATCTGTTCTTTTTGATTGTAATAGGGCAGGGCCTTGCAGTATCAGCCCAAGTTTTTAAAAAGAAATAAATAAACAAATAAGTAATTAACCAAACTAAATATCTTAAAAAAAATATTCTTTACAAAATGTACGTATAATTTTCTTATGACCTAAAAAGTACATTACTTAACTATAAAATTTAGCACCACCCGAATTAAGATAGAAAATTCATGATTTAGTATGGGGAAACTTAAGGCAAATATAGATCCCAAACTGACGGGTTTGCTTGAAACCAAATTTGTTGTAAAAAGCTCTTGATGATAAACATGTATCTTAAAGATTTTTTCGAAGAAATGGATGTTGCTGTTGGACAAAGCTACCAGCTTTTCAACCAATCTCACAGTATTTGTTTCGCTTCCCAAGTAGGGAGTGCATAGGTTGTTGGTTAAATCAACGGGCTAGTTGTATGTACATGTTACTTAAAAATGATTGAATGGATAAATTCCTCTAAGTATAAATTAAATGTGAAAATACTAACTTTTTTACTTTTTTGGATAAATTTGCAGGTACGTCAGACATTCATAACATGTTGTGCAGAAGAAAATTAAAAAATGATGATGATTCTAAAATATAAGCTTTTACTAGTGTAAATATTACGTTGCTTGTAAAACAGCATTTTGTTTGGAATTTCGAGGATGAAAAAAAAAAGCCTAAAAATGGAGGTTAAAAACTATAATTGTAG